>NC_134405.1:195334620-195584620 GCF_038048845.1 Mixophyes fleayi
ATTATTTACACTCCTATAGTAACATCTACCAGCCCTGTCTATCTAGTATTTAGTATTCTAGTGACCGCTGAAACCACAGTCAGCATCAACATCACCGCCACACAATACAGAAATCCTGCCCTCTACAAGCTATTTCATCCCCTCCCCACCAATTCACCCCCCCTGTCATTTTTATCAACCCGCACCAGACAGTTTATGAGCCCACCTATCCAATTCACTAACCCCCCCCCCCCCGTAGCCAGTTCCTTACCTCCCCATTGCTTTTTCATTAATCTCCCCTATCCAATTCATTAACCCCCCCTCTAGCCAGTTCATTACCTCCCCATTTTCACTGCATTAATCCCCCCCCCTCTAGCCAGTTCATTAACACCCCCCATCCAATTGATATGCCCCTCTATCCAATTCATAAGCCCCCCCCTCTAGCCAGTTCATTAATCCCCATTTTCACTTCATTAATCCCCCCCCCTCTAGCCATTTCATTAACTCCCCCATCCAATTCATAGGCCCCCTCTATCCAATTCATAATACCACCCCCCTCTAGCCAGTTCATTAATCCCAATTTTCACTTCATTAATCCCCCCCTCTAGCCAGTTCATTAATCCCCATTTTCACTTCATTAATCCACCCCTCTAGCCAGTTCATTAATCCCCATTTTCACTTCATTAATCCCCCCCCCTCTAGCCATTTCATTAACTCCCCCATCCAATTCATATGCCCCCTCTATCCAATTCATAATACCACCCCCCTCTAGCCAGTTCATTAATCCCAATTTTCACTTCATTAATCCCCCCCTCTAGCCAGTTCATTAATCCCCATTTTCACTTCATTAATCCACCCCTCTAGCCATTTCATTAATCCCCCCATCCAATTCATAAACCCCCCCTCCAGCCAGTTCATTACCTCACCATTTTCACTCCATTAATCCCCCCTATCCAATCCATACTAGCAGATCATTAATCCCCCCATATCCAATGTATAAGATCCCCCCCAGTCATCTCCCCCCCCTCCACATCCGTTGTGCCACCCCCCTGAAATTAAAAAGCACTTACCTTGCTGTCTTCTGTTCTCCTCTGACCAGACGCCGGCGCTTCTGTCATCTTCACACGCAGCTAACAGCATCCAACGCTGTTAGCTGCGGCGCGCTCTGTGTGATTAGTGTGGTCACGTGACCACACTAAGCAATACACTGATAGGGCAGCTAACAGCGTCGGATGCTGTTAGCTGCGTGATTGGGCACAGGAACATGCGGGACCGCCCCTTTGAGACCAGGGGCAGCCCCATTAGAAGAGAAAGAAGCCGATCACCGGCATTTGAAGACAAACAAGCACAAAAAAAAAAAACAGCTTGTCAGTGTTCCGCGCTGCACCCCCCAGGACTCAGCGCCCCAGGCTGCAGCCTGATCAGCCTAGTGGTTGATCAGGCCCTGGCTGGACTTCTGGTACCTTAGACTTTAAAGCCAATTGAATTAAATGTGGTGTACCGACAAATATGTTACAGAAATCTTTGCTTATTTTTGCTCACATCTCTAAGGTGCAAGAAAAAATAAGTAATATTTTAAGCTTGAACACCCTGCTGAGGAATCTAGTAGAAGTCTCCCATGGGACTTCACACTTAATTGATTCTTCCTCTTTGACTGAGATGATAATCTTTTGAGGACTGATTGATTCAGTGATTTCTCTGCCCACGGGAAGACCTTTATGAAACTGGTGCACAGTGAACAATGAAAAAAGGTGCTACAGTCTATCAACCAATTCAGCTTTTATTATTTTCCTAGTACAGTCTATATCTCACCTTTCAGGGGCCAACAAAGCAGACAGACAGAAGGAACTAACTATGATCATCATGACTTAAATGAAAACTTTATTTCATTGCTTTATATCTAAAACATACAGTAAGCGGACACTACTTTTGGTTGCAGCAAATTGAGCTTTGATTGCCTGCCACCTAGTACTGCACATATGTCCATACATTCTATAAAGAGTGAGAATAGACAGTGTGACAGTGTGAATGATCTCTCTGCCTATAATACACAGCCACAACATTAATTCACACTGCTGTTTATGACTGGACCGCAGTGTAGACCCAAATCTGGCACATGTGCCCTTCATAAGAAAGTAGAGTACCTCACTAATATTCATTTACAAATCAGCGAGATCTGTGGCGATGCCTCTTTATGTGCACCAGTGGGCCTTCTTCTTCACCAAGTGGGCCTTCTTCTTCACCAAGTGGGCCTTCTTCTTCACCAAGTGGGCCTTCTTCTTCAAGTGTGTTTCAATGTTCATGCTCATTTTGCGTTCTCATAAACGGCCAGGTAAAAGCAAGCGGCACCTAGTTTTGTAGGTTGGCAGATGTTTTATTGTAGTGTATTGCCAAATATGTTTGTATATAGGAACACGTTATCGATTAAAAGTTTATTCATTTATTTTTTTAGAAAAAGCTTTATGATCTACCAAACAAACATGTTATTACTGAATTTATAGGAATTCTTTGGTCAATGATTTACACCAATCATCTTTTGATTACCTTTAATAGACTCCATATCAATGCAAAAAGATATGTTCCTCTGAGGAAATGGTAGAGTGTTGGGACCAGCTGTTGTTCTGATTTCCGAGAAACCTGTTGAATTAGCAGAAAGTAAGAAAAGAATCCATATATACGGTACTTGGATTTACCTGCTAACTTCAACTTCTGGTGTAACTTTAATTTGTAACTGTTGTTATATTTAATATTGCACTATGAGATGATTTCTGATTGTTAGGAAATAAAGAGGATTATTTTCATTCCTGAGCGCTATTGACTATACAGCTTAGCAATTCTTTCTGTTTATACACTTCAAGGAAGAGGTGAGTGTTTTACTTATTATCAGTTTTTTCATTATATGCATCAAGTCAGTGACCACTATGTGTCTTTTAATTTATTTTCACACAGTAACAAGAAAGGTATTTAAGACTGTGTGGATGCATTATAATGCTGCACCCATGCTTGTATGACTAAATAAAGAAGGTCACATTTGGTTCATTGGCTTATGATTTTTGACTTCATACTGCTTGGTAAAATCCTAGCTATGACACTGTACTTCTAAACTGGAATAATCCTGGATCTCTCTATAAAATGAGTCAATCTATAGCAGTGTCTAATGCATTAGCCAGTACTTTAGCCAAAGGTTTTATTTTAACATTCAGAATAGATATGGGTCTCTAATTAAACTACTCCCACTTTGGCCACCACTGATATTTGGGCAGAGAGGGAACTGTGATGTAGGCAGCCATGCACTCTGAAAGCATGAATCATGACAGCCAAATTGTTATGTAATATTTGTAGTATAAACAGGCTTGGTGCCACCATCAGACAGCTGCCTAGGGCACCAGGATTTGAGGGGTGTTTCAGGTATTCTTTATGTAATACAATTCTTTACACAGTAAGATATGTGAATTGATAAATGTCAATACCAATGAAACAAAAAGTTATCAGTCTAAACACAATTGAATTTTTCCTGCTTTCAAACATTTAATTGTGTATAAACTTTTTATGTCATTGGTATTAAACAAACCATATATGTCACTGTGAAGAATTATATTACATAAAGAATACCTTCTGTACCAGTGGTACAATATCATATATATTTAAATTATTGGTAGGTGTTGATACTCACCCCATTGGCAGTATTAGATATTATACGCTCATCAAGGGGCAGCACTCTTTCTCTTGTTTTATAATGTATATAAAACAGAATATCCAACCTGGTTTAAGACATAGAAAATTGAAAATACTGGTATTTTCCTATGTGATAACATAATAGTTTATTCTTGTAACATGACTTATTATAAGAGTATGATTTTTAATGTTTAGTAAATGGGAAATTTTGATTAACTACAGATACGAGTATGTACATTTTTTTTGTATTTTTCCTAATTAAATAAATATATTTATTGATTGAGCACAGTCTATCTATTTGTTAGTTTATGAGGGTATAATATCATCAACATTTATTTATATAGCGCCAGCAGATTCCGTAGAGCTTTACAATTGTAATATAAATTATAATATAACTGCATATACATAATGCAGCTATTTGAGCAAAAGGGGGTATTATGGAACTATATTGGGACATACATATCTTTCATCCTCCATCTCTCCCACCCTTGCTTCTTGCTCTCAGATCCCCATGTGTCAGCTGTTTGTCCCTTTCCTTTGAGGTTGTAAGCTCTAGTGAGCAGGGCACTATTCCTTTGCTCACCAGCTAATTTGGGTCTCTGTCCCTTGACTCCACTCCAACATTGTCTTTGCACCTCTTTCAGTGGCTCTAAACCAATTAGTTGCACCTGCCCTGAATATACTCCTCTCATCCTAGGAACTGTGTTGAGAGTTGTAGTGTTATTTGTTTACGGTATTGTACTGTTATACCATATACTGTCTTTTTGATTTCCCTCTGTACGGTGGTGCAGACATCATGTGGAGCCCTATAAATAAAGGATAATAATAATAATAACAACAATAAAAATACATATATGGGGCATTATGGAACTATTTGGGACATTGTGGAGTTATGTAGGGGCATTATAAAGCTACATGGGTAGGCTGTGGAGCCATAGGGGGCTATTACAGTGAAAAGTTAGTTGGGGGAACTGCTACAGTGGATGACAGGTGGGCGCCACATGGCATAGTGAAGGGCATATACAGGTACACTGTTGACATGTTTGAATATGTTGATGTCATAATGATACGGAATCAAACATTTCATCACAAAAAAGTGTCTGTTGCTGACTTACTGTGACAACCTTTTTTTGCTTTGATCCAAAATCTAACTATCTTGAAACCTCCCCTTCTAGAAATCTGTTTTGGCCCCTTGGCAGTAGTGGATCCTGGAAAGCGTTCAGCAACAGACATCAATAAATCTGGGCTGCAGCCTTGCCAGCCAGGAGGAGGTAAGAGTTATTATTTTTACTTTTCAAAAGTCAAGTGTGTGATTGGCTGGAAGAAGGTATTGGGAGTGCTAGAAGTGGTAGGCTGAAGCTTTGTCTAGGGCGCCAAGAAACCTGAGTATACAGTTAAAAGTCCACTGGGGCATGGGCAATTCAGTAGCATCAATGATTTTATGATTTTTACAACTACCGCAGGGAAGATTATACATTTAGGGCCTGATTCCTTATAACACACACTTATAACACTTTTTAAAAATAGCACGTGATTCGTCCGTATTCAGCTAGAAGTGGAATCAAAGAAAGAAGTCTTTTATTGAATACAGGTCTAGGTATGTTCTGCCTATACAGCACTTGCCGTATTGATACGCAATACACTGTAGGATATAAATATGTGTAATATAAAGTCCCAAGAGAATGCACAGAAAAAAAATATATTCGATTGTCACCTGTTAATAATAAAGTCATTAATGAAAAAAAAACATTAAAAAAAAATGTGTTTTTCTTTTTCCCCCCATGAAATACAGTTATCATGATGTTATTAATGTTCACATGTTCTTGCATGCATACGCAATCATGATCAATATCACTCAGCAATTATACCTGACCTTTAGCTGGTGAAAGTTATATGACAGAAAAACATGTACCTTAGAGATGCCCAAAGCTTAAATCGGACGCTGTTGCATACACTTGATCTTGGCAAGTTCCTTAATGAATCAGGCCTCTATAGTCTTTTTTAAAGAAGGGAGTATGTTGAGTATTGAAATGTTCTTAGCTTACTGCAACGGAAACAGCTTGAAGAACATCATATTTTAGCTATATGGAATAAGTAGACATCTAAAATTACTGAAGGATCCCTTATGCTAATAGATTCCCTATGAAATTGCAGACACAGACATACATTTCCCAGTTAGAGAGAACAGGTCTGTTTTAGCTATACTCACTATTGCAGTGCAGCAAGGGTGGCCCATCATGCACTGCTCTGTCTCTACTCACCCAGCCTCTATTACTACATTATCCATTTTGTACTCCCAAATGTTGGTTCAGTGTCATAGTGCATTTATCTCTTGGGAGAGATCAGAAGTGATGTGTTTAGAGATTTCCTACAGCTCATGCTGCAACAGTATCTTGAATTTCATTTGTTTCTGAACTTCTATTGAGACTCTGTGATGCTGGAATTTGTGACCAACCAGTTGGAGTTTTTGAAGGAATCAATGTGCACTGGATCCTAGATGGACACCTTGGTGACTGTCTCAATTTTGTTAGGCATATTAATTTATCTTTGTTTTTACTGCCTATGGGTGACATTACCACTAACAAAGTGTGGCTTCCCAAGTTAGGGTCATTCAGTAAGTAGAAGTTGGAGAGTTTGTCCTGATATTGGTAATATGACCAGGAGGGTCCTACCAAAACTAGGTAGCAAGCATCTCTATCTGCAGCATACACATGTATAATTGTGCTCTTGCTCTAAGATTACCAAATCTGTAGTTGAGGATGGGTGTTATTGGATTGTGAGAAAACTTGAGTGAAACAGGTAGAATTTGGTACAGCAATATAATGACCAGTATGAGCAGTAATTTGTGATCTGAATCCAATTATTTGTAGCCACAAAACTACACTGAGCTCAAAAACACAAGAGGTAGTAGAAGGACTATAAGTGACCGCTTGTAACTTAAGATACAGAATAGCTTAAGAGTTGAGTTACTGTCACGTGTAGAATGAAGACATAGAAATATTCTTTAGTTTAACCTGTAACCAAGCAAACAGAACATAGGTTCATTAAAGCCCAGGCTTTCACATCTATTATTGAATTGAATTTGTAATGAACATTTAAGCATGGTAAATGACAATAGAAAATGGAGCACTTACAACTATATTAAATTAAAGTTTTGTTGTCTAAATGTTAATGATTAAATGTACATCATGATCAAAAAAGTGGATATAGCGGGGATTGCGGAAAATATTCTGGCTATCCATTCGCAACTGCTTCACTAGGTTTCAGTAGTGCATGATGAACAGAATCTCACCTGGAAGTTGAAGGATGCATATTGTCCGTTTCTGGCTATGTACATTGTGATATCATGCAAGATACACTACACAATTGGACAGACAACAGGACTTTAATCAAGCCCATAATGTTTTAGGAAGAGGACCGTAAGCCTTTACTAAAAAGCTAAATAGTGCTATTACTAAGGTAAGCTTATTTATTTTTGCATTCTTGAAATGTTTTCTGACAATAAACCAGCTGTGAAACTGAAGAACTGTCTCTGATTGTTGAATCTAGATTACTAAAAATCTTATAAAGGAGCGTTTCATATGAAGAGTTTTGTCCGTACAGAGTAGCAGGACTGGCACATTTGTGGAAAAATGATGTGCTACATATTCACATTTTTTCTGGTTTGTAAATGACTTTAACTACCTTTCAATAAGATCTTGTCAGCCAGCTGCCTAACAACTAACCACAACTCTGCTGTAGCAAATAATAGTTAACAACACATTCCATGCCTCATTTTCCAAGCAAATATGATTTAGTTTTAAATTATTATATTGTGTTCTCTAGCATAACTTGATGACTTTATATTATCTTATTTAAGTTTAGAAAACAAATTTGTGTATTTTTAGTTATTGCATATTTTTTCTGTGTGTGACAAGTGATATGCAAAGCATGTACTTCCACACAAAGCTTAAATCTACCTGGTGAATAATGCAAAGATGGAACAGCAAAATAAAACTAGACGATGACAGTTTCATGGCCCAAGGTTATATCGTCTATAACGACTGTCAACTCACAACAAAGTGACTTTCAAAACATTACAACATTATATACCTCAAGTACAAATAAAAAAAATTTTTGCCACCAAATGCAATCCAAATGTGTGTGTGTGTGTGTGTACATTATATATATATATATATATATATATATATATATATATATATATATATATATATATACATACACATATATATATAAATTGTGGAAGTCAAAACATTGGATGAGGTAAACCAAATTGGTTAATATTGTTTTACCGTGTGATTGCGATTAATACGCCACATGTTATGACGCAATCGCACAAATTAATAACACACACATTTACATTCGCACTTACACTTGTAAATAACACACATTTATTAAGATTCCAATCCACGTTTATTAGTAAAATGTATTACAGATTGTTTATACATAAATGATAATATATTAAACGTATCTAAAGCTCAGGACATAGGAAATGTATCCTGTTTAGTGTCATTTTGATCTACACATTACAATCTCAAATCCCCTACTTTCGGCTTCGCAATCGTTTCCTGCAATCAATAGTTATGGAAGATAAAAGATTAATGATCAAAATGACATTGTGTTTGGAAAACTGATAGATTTGTAGAATGTGATTTAGGTCAGTTTTCCCATAGACACAACATGTGTTTAGCTGGTCACACCTTATCAGAGGAATCCTTTGAATTAAAATAATAAAGATTGCAGCGCTACAGTCCAAGCTGTCTAAAGTGTATCATATCAATTATATAAAAACAACAAAACAAAAATCCCGAATGGACTATTGAATAAATTTATTGCATAAAAAGCAAAACCACATGTATAAATAGCCTATTGATGCTGTATCAACACTGATTAAGGAAGACAATGAGTATAACCGTGCACTGTGACTCAAAAAAAGTAATAAAAAATTAAAAATATATATAGAAAAGTATGTATAAAACTTTGCTCATGAGATTTGGCAGACCACAACGCTACTAGATGCTGTATTATAAACAGCTGTTCTGGTGTAGCTGAAATTGTGGTGTGCACAATAAAATGGAATAATCCAGGAGCTGTTTTAATGGCTTCCTCATAGATGCAGTGCCGAAAATCATATAGATTGATGATAAATCCTGGAGAGGTGTCCCACTGCAATAGAGAGTGACGTCTTGATGGCAGTATATAGCTCTATCTGAGCATAGATGTATATAAACAAAGAGCTCCATTCATGTTTAGTGTGTCCACAAATAACACTCCATACCCCCAGTATATAACAATACAACCGGTGATAAAATAGAATAATATCTACTCACTCATAGCCGGATTAAGGGGGGGGGCACAGGGGGCATGTGCCCCGGGCCCCTCTCTCTCCGAGGGCCCCCCGCCGCCTGCATGACTTCACCTGCTGTCAGTTGCTGTCTGACAGCAAATGCTCCGTGCCCCCTTTTTCCGCGGGCCCCCCCCATCGCCAGCATTAGCTCTTCTGTTGTCCACCTGCTTGTCAGTTACTGTCTGACAGCAACCGCTCCGTGCCCCCCTCTCTCCACGGGCCCCCCCGTCGCCTGCATTACCTCTTCTGCTGTCAACATGCTGTGTCAGCTACTGTCTGTCAGCAATCACTCCGTGCCCCACTCTCTCCGCGGGCCCCCCGTCGCCCACATTACCTCTTCTGTTGTCACCCTGTCAGTTACTGTCTAACAGCAACTGACAGCAACCGCTCCGTGCCCCCCACTTTCCCAGTGCCCCAACTCTCCGTGCCCCCCCCCACCCCCCGTTGCCTGCATTACCTCCTCTGCTGTCAGTTACTGTCTGACAGCAACTGACAGCAACCGTGACATCTGACAGCGGCGGGGTCCCTACTGACGCATGCGCGATACGCCCACTCTGTGTTAGCAGCACCGCGGCTGCTGTAATATCTAAAAAGGCCAAAATGGAGCTGCTGCGCATGTGCAGCTGCAGCAGCTCCTCCTCGACATGAAGACGGAAGAGAGTAGGTGAGTGGAACCAAAAATTATACATAAATAAATATATAGAGAAAACCCTTCATAACATGTTTATTTCTTGATTAAAAATGTCTATATATATATATATATATATATATATATATATATTGTGGCTACATTTTACATATTTAATCAAGCAAACAAGTAATAATCATGCTATGTGGGGTCTTCTTAAATATGTACATAGATATGATTATTTATTTTATCAGTAGTGTTTCAATAAATATACATTAAACATTAATATTAGACTGGTAGAGCCAATGCCAGAGTTTTATTTATTTATATACACATATTTATGTAATCTAATTAAAGCTTTAATATAAGTGGCAGGCTTCGATAATTACTTTAGTAATGATTAATAAAATAGAGGGTCCTGCATGAATAAATATATATATATATATATATATATATATATATATATATAGATATGTGTGTGTCGACTCATATATATGCACATATATACATAGCTACACACACATATAGAGATAGATAGAGACAGATAGAGATAGATATAGATAGATAGATAGAGATAGATAGATAGATATATATATATAGTCAAAATTGGTGTTACGTTATCAAAGTTAGTTTAAATGTGCAGTATCATTGTTAGTTTTAATGTGCATTGTCAATGGTATTTTTAATTTGCGGTATCATTGCTAGTTTTAATGTGCACTATACATTGTATTTTTAAAGTGCGGTATCATTGCTAGTTTTAGCTTGCGGTATAAATGTTCGTTTTAGAGTACGTTATCAATGGTATTTTTAATGTGCAGTATCAATGATAGTTTTAATATGTGGTATCAATGCTAGTTTTAATATGTGGTGTCAATACCCATTTTAATGTGGGCTTTTGATGATTGTTTTAATGTACAGTATTTTAGTTTGTGTAAGCAAAGATTTGTCTTATGCAGACAACCTTGGCGAGCCCTCTGTGAGAGCTGTAAGTGTCATACTGCGGGCTGTAGGTGATGTAATGCAGGATGTGTCAATGCTAAAAGCCTTATACCCAATGGCGTTATTTTACATGCGTTTTATACAAAGGTGTGTGTACAATTTACAAGTACCTGTACTAATATTAATAAATATATGATGCTCGACATTCAGTGAGCAGCGGCAGGAGAGAGGATGCTGGGACCCAGGCACCGCTGAATTGGTAAGAAGAAAGAAGAAAAAACTGAAGAAATAGAAGAAAGAAGGTCAAGTATGGTAAGTAAAGAAGCGGAGGGGAATGGTGATAGGAAACAGCAATGGAGGGGCAAAAGAATGAGGGAGGGGGCAGAGTTAGGATGTAGAGGGGCACAGAGTGTGTGGATGCAGAAGGGGCACAGAGAGTGTGAATGCAGAAGGGGCAGAGTGTGTGTATGCAGAGGGGCACAGAGTGTGTGGATGCAGAGGGGCACAGAGTATGTAGATGCAGAGGGGCACAGAGTGTGTGGATGCAGAAGGGCACAGAGTGTATGGATGCAGAGGGGCACAGAGTGTGTGGATGCAGTGGGGCACAGAGTATGTAGATGCAGAGGGGCACAGAGTGTGTGGATGCAGAAGGGCACAGAGTGTATGGATGCAGAGGGGCACAGAGTGTGTGGATGCAGTGGGGCACAGAGTGTGTGGATGCAGAGGGGCACAGAGTGTGGATGCAGATGATGATGGGGCACAGAGTGAGTTAGCTGTAAATTATTCTTTGACAGAAATATAATTGAAAGAAATATCTAAAAATATTCTTTTCCTTTGGATTTAAGTGTATTATTTTTGCATACAACTAAATAAGTATTTCTGTCCTGACCTAAATACTTATTACACTATTTTGACCCAACTACTTATAAAACGGGACTGCTCAATTATTATTTTGGAGGGGTGCCTTGAAAAAAATTATGGAGACTCTAAGGGGGCCGCAAACTGCAAAAGTTTGGGAACCACTGCCTTAATTTTAGATCTTAGGGGCCACCCTGTCTTAAGTGCCCAGGGCCCCCCAAAGCCTTAATCCAGCTCTGTACTCACTGACTCCGTCTGTGTAGTGATGAGCCGATCTCACCTCCAAATGGAGCTCCGGCAGAGAGATATCTGTCTGGACCACAAACAATGTCACTAACGGTGAAGTGCCTACCTAAGCGGGTCCATGGCTGACACACCACTTCAGGCACTGGAGTGTTATTTGTGGACACACTAAACATGACGGCTACTGGAGCTCTTTGTTTATATACAGCTATGCTCAGATAGAGCTATATACTGCCATCAAGAAGTCACTCTCTATTGCAGTGGGCTATTTATACATGTGGTTTTTCTTTTTATGCAATAAATTTATTCAATAGTCCATTCGTGATTTTTGTTTTGTTGTTTTTATATAATTGAAATGATACACTTTAGACAGCTTGGACCGTAGTGCTGCAATCTTTATTATTTTATTGTCAGTTTTTGGGTGGACGCAGCCACCAGTTTTTTGCAGCAGCTTATCCTTGTCTGATTTCTACTATTTCCATCTATTTGATACTGTGAATTTATCTGATCCAGTATCTTTAGCTATATAGCATATAATATATTGGCGCCACGATAGGGTTTTGTTTGTTTTTTTATTGTCATTGAATCCTTTGAATTAACCTATGACCAGCAGAAAACTGGAACATCATTAAACCCTGAGCCAATGAAGATCATAGATGTGATGCTTGTGTACATAGTGAACTCATCAGTAGTTTTTTCTATACTGAAACTGGATATAATCAAGCTGTCCCCCCCAGCTAGCTCTCTATTAGACTGACTACACAGCAGACATGACTACCTTATCCTGGGCACAGAAGAAGCATTAGAGGAGATGTAATGTACTCTGTGTTTTTATACTTTCATGCTTTATTGTAATATCTTTTATGCATAATAATGGCTTGCTGTAAATGTTGCTATATTTTGCAATTAAATATCGTTGTGCTTTGAAGCCACAATAATCGCATTGGACAATGTTTATTTGGTAAACGATAAAAAGGGCTTAAAAATATATATATATATATATATATATATATATATACAAGTTAACCCGTGCATGATACTCATGCATTCTAGTTAAATCAAGCTACTTAAGGTGATAAAAAGGTTCTTGTCATGCATTTGGGCCATAGCCCAGGCCTCAACCACCAACCACTCCCCACTGTCACCCCCGGCAACCACCAACCACTCCCAACTGTCACTTCTCCTTCAAGAAATATATATATATTTTTTTTAAAATCTTTATAAACACTTTTAACAATTAACAAATTAAATTAACAAATTAAAAACATCTTAGTATACAAATTTCAGCCCTTTCTGAATTTTTTTTTCCACACACACTAAGAATTTAGTAGGTCAGTGTATAACTCCGCCCAGCAGGTGGCGCTGAGCTTGGTTTTATTTTTTCCACACACACACACAGACAGACTAACACACGCCACTAGACATTTATATTATAGATATATATATATATATATATATATATATATATATATATATATATATATCTATACTGCATATGCAGTCGTCGAAGTGGGGGTGAATATAGTGCCACATCGCCACTTCTCCTGCTACCTTAATTGTAAAACATCAATGCTAAGATAAGCGACTGCTTTTCAAAAAAATATGCAAAGTATACATTTCCATTTATTGCTACTGACATGCATGTGTGCAAGTTATTAAACAAACCTCCATAGCAGCAACTGCAGTGCTTCTGAGAAATGAAATGGCACAAAAGTCGTCCCCCTCCAATGGTCTGATATTAGTGGTTGTTAGGATTCTCCTTCTGTTATCTGTTTCTGTTGCTATTTCCCTGTGTTTGCTTTCAAATAGTCTGAGCTGCAATGCAATATTGGTGTTCAGCTACTCCACATCCACTCTGGCCTGCATCCTGAGCATCAGTTGTGCAACTTCACTCAATCCAATTGGAGTGGTAAATATTTGCACTGACTTTTTTACTGCTTCAATTGCTATTGTGGCCAGCTGTTCTGAGGGACTTTGGATCTGTTTCAGAATACTTTGAATTCTCTGGACTTTGTTGAACTGCTGATAAGTACATACGTGATATTATACTGTACTACATCTGGTGATTTGGGTTAATCTCACTCTGATATTGGAACTTTCTGTATCCTGCATTTCTGCCTGTTGAAAGCAGATCCATCTGTATATGATTCTGAACCTGATAAATCTGTATATGATTCTGAACCCGATAAATCTGTATATAATTCTGACCCTGATAAATCTGTATTGATTCTCAACCTGATAAATTTGCATATAATTCTTGACCTGATAATCTGCATCTGATTTCCTGCATATAGTACTCTGCATATACTAGTTGTTGCTTAGAGGTAATGCTGTATTGGTCATCACTATCATCCAACATTTACACCTGCCCTGTAGCAGGTGTAATAGATATGCCTGAAAATAAGCGTACTTGAAATAAAAACATGATTTGAATTAGCCGCATCTGCAGTTACACACCCTTACTGTACATGGGGTAGTCCGTTCCAGCCTCAAGTCATAAGAGATTCTGACAGATGTGTGCAGATATGAATTACGTGTAATTGGGATCATTGTGCAATGTTCGTTTCTGGGCATGCGCAGAGTGCTATCATGCAAGATACGCTACACAAATGGACGGATATGCATTGTCTATGCGATTTGTGTGGTTCCAAGTAAGTGCAAGTGTATGCGTGCTTGACTTATCGTGCAATTGCGCCATGACAAGTGGCGTGCTGATCGCAATGGCACGGTAAAACAATATTAATCAATATACTTCCTTTCATCCAATTATACGACTTTGACAGGATGTCTGGACTTCAGTCAAGCCCATAATGACTTTTGAGATGAGTCTTTTGCTGTCTTCTCACAGAGCCAGAGTTCTTAGCCACAGATTACAGAGTTAGTATTTTAACTTTGATCTGTGACTAAGAACTCTGTGAGAAAGCAGCATAAGACTTTTCACATAAGACATTATACACTGATCAGCCACAACATAAAAAGTAGTGCAGTGAATAACATTGATTATCTCATTACAATGGCACCTATCAAAGGCTGGGATATATTAGGCAGCAGGTAAACAGTCAGTTTTTGAAGTTGATGTTTTGGAAACAGGAAAAATGGGCAAGTCTAAGGATCTGAGCGACTTTGATATGGGCTAAATTGTGATGGCTAAATGACTGGGTCAGAGCATCTCTAAAACAGCAAGCCTTAGTATGCAATGGTTAGTACCCACCAAAAGTGTCAGGACACTTGGAACCGGCAACAGGGCATGGACGTCCCAAGGCTCATTTATGCGCGTGAGGAGCGAAGGCTAGCCCGTCTGGTCCACTCCCTCAGGATAGCTACTGTAGAGCAAATTGATGAAATAGTAAATGCTGGCTATGATAGAAAGATGTCAGAACACACAGTACATCACAGCTTGCTGTGTATGGGGCTGTGTAGCCGCAGATCAGCCAGAGTGCGTATGTTAACCCCTGTCTACCAACAAAAGCACCTACGATTGGTATGTGATGCCAGATCTGGACCATGGTGCAATGGCCTGGTCTGATGAATCACGTTATCTTTTACATCATGTGGACAGTCGGGAGCGTGTACATTGTTTACCTGGGGAAAAGATGGCACTATGATGTACTATGGGAAGAAGGCAAGCCAGCAGAGGAAGTGTGATCTTGGGTCCTGACATTCATGTGGATGTTACGTTGACACATACCACCTACCTAAACTTTGTTGCAGACCAAGTACACACCTTCATGGCAACTATATTCCCTGATGGCAGTGACCTCTTTCAGCAGAACAATGTGCCCGGCCACACTGCAAAAATTATTCAGGAATGTTTGAGCAACATGACAAAGAGTTCAAGATGTTGACTTGGCCTCCAAATTCCCCAGATCTCAAGCCAGACGAGCATCTGTTGATCTGTTGTGCTGGAAAATCAAGTCTGAGCCATGGAGGCCCTACCTCGCAACTTACAGGACTTTATGGGTCTGCTGCTAACATCTTGGGGACATTCAGTGTCGTCAGATTCACAAATTATGATATACAGCGCTACATTTCTAGACCCACTTCTCATGGTACCCACAATCTATGTTATCTAGCTCTTTGCTCAAATAATCAATGATGATTAAAGCAATCAGTCCTTACAAAAATAAATTTAGAAGAAATTAAATTATAGAAATCCATTAATTTGAACAATGGACTGAGTGACTGGTGTATGGAGTAAATGTGGCTCTTGCTACTTCTAGTTTCAGCTGATAATATCTCACAGAAGAGCTATTGTAGCACAAATTGCTGAAAAAGTTAATGCTGGCTATGAGGGAGGTTATCAGCCTGACATGATTTTCCAATCAGCCCAGTAATATCTGAATACAATTGAATTACTGTTTAGTGATCCAAATGTGACCATTGAACATTGAAAAATGCATCCGGTGTGACTAAAAAATTAACATATTGTGCAATGATATCTTGTGTATGAAGAGCTTAACACTGCTCTCTATGGCAGCTGTTAAGGAATTAAAATCACACTACTGCATTTAGGAAATATTTATTATCTAAGTATGCACGGCTAATCTAAGACTATTCGGGTCTACCAACATTTCTGACAAACTCATAACACATATTAAACTCTAATATAGCCTTTAAGTGAAAGATGCTGATTTCTGTCCCTACATATAGTTTAATATATTGATACTGAACAGAAGTGTCATGCAGCACACAAACAAAAATATGAGTTGGTAAAAAAGCAGAAACTCAGAGTTGGGTGCATTTAAGGTGACTCTCCAAGCAATTCTATAGCATGAATAAAGATTATGAGTGCAGGTATTCATGTTAGGTGATCCACAGTGTTAAAATAAACAAACAAAACGTACAAGCTTATTCTGTCAGAAGATATAATATGTATCTCAGTGACGTTACTTTACTGTATTTACTTCAGCCACTTCAATTATTCAATTCTCCACAGAAATGATTTTACACATAATGGATTAACTCTGACAGATACCACATGGTTTCAATTCCCAAAAATACATATGCTTACCTTTGATTATGAATTATTAAGGAATAACAATTGAAAAAAATTCTGCCAGGAAAACAATTCTCTAGTTCTGGTAAATGTATTTAAGGATAAAAAAAAATATTGACATTATGCTGTTATATGGTTTGTTTCAAAAAGCCCCTCCCTGGATTTTTTGTAAAGAAGGAAATTGTTTTAGTAGATTTAGAATTTAGCCTATGGGGTCTATTTATTAATATAGCTTATTGCTACAATAGAAAATCACCTTATCGCTGTAAAATCTCGCTGAGGCAGCTGAGCAAGATCAGCACTCAGCTGCTTCTGCAACACTGGCCTGGAGAGGCGAGGGTTAACTTACCACTTCCTCAGGCCAGGGGACCTTTCATTCACCTTCTTCTGTTATTGCTATTCTCAGATGGCAATAGCAGGAGAGGGACTTAGAGAGGTAAATGTACTTCCACCATCCTTGTTAAGTAGGCTTCCCCATGCTCTGCAACTGAAGCATTTTCTCTTGGTACTATATAGTTAGTGATTGGGAGTGATTTGTTTGCAATATATGGCTGGGACTGGGGGGTGTTCTTTGTGCAATGTATGGCTGACCATTATGACACCTCTGTTCCACATATGGCTGGAATGTCCCCTGAACAGATTAATTAGAGTTTCGAGCTTTACATTCCTAGATTAGGAATATAGTTATAGAAGTATATTTTTTGTCATAGCATGCTTGCTAAACATTGATGTTAATGCTACAATAAGTATATCTACTTTTGTAAAACCATGCATGTCAGGTAATGTTTTATCACCATATGCTGGATCTTAAGAATATTTGTTGCAATAACATGCTAACTTTAATGGTTTGAATGCACCATTGCCAGAATTTAATTTTAAATCATTTTTTTATGTTACAACATATGACTGTTACTGTGCATCCATAGTGAGTGTGGCTTAAAAAGGACGTGAAACAAGTTGGCATCATAAAGAGTGATTATGTACTTACATTATATCAAAAATATTTATCCCATTCCTTGCACAGTCCTTGCCTGTGCAAAATAATTCAACATTCCTTGTCTGATTCATTGGATTACAACCTTGGCTATTCCTCTTGACTATGATGTCTGCCTGCCCATACTGTGGCCTAGTCTATGACTTCACACCATTGGTGCATGCCCTAGACCTTTCGACTAGTCCCTCAATATTAGCTTGCCTCTTAATTCTTACAATGTTTGTCTGTACTCACAAGTCCCCTAACAAAATGCCTTTGCATGTTGAAACCTCTAACAGTGTCAAATTAATGTTGCTTATCAAACCAAACCAAAGATGTCATTAGTTTTGGCACCAAAAGCAGCCAGTGCCAATCAACAGAAGGAACAGAGGCTTCATATCAAAGTCTAATCATCACACAATATGATATAGACCACTTATAATTTCTGTTCATAACATACAGGGGGTGCGGGTCTTTGCATATATACTACTGTCTATGAACTGAGGTGTTAATAGATTGCATTAAACTTTTTCAGAAACAATTACACCTTTTTCATTTTTCTGTAAAGTGCTGAATTCATGCAGCTCAATTGAAATATGCCATATTGTACAGCAGATGTAAAATTACATGGTGTATAAATCCCATTGTTTTAATATGATTTGAATATAATTTACTATATTTTTTGTGTCACACTGCCAGCTGTTTGCACAATCTTCTCTGTAAGATAAATTTAATAACAAGATTTCTAACTATTGCTACGAAAAAGATCATGAACACATTCTATATCATTGTGCTGCCACCTAGTGTACAACTGAATTATTTCTCATAACTATCACCTTCCAAAAACACCAGTTAGTTGATGTCATAGCTTCTTGGTACATGCAATGTACAATACATTTCACTTGTACAGTTTAACTTTATGAAAGTGTTATCAGCAATATCACTAGCACTTTAACAGTAAAAATAATTTAAAACAAAGTAAATGAAATCTAGAATAACAAATGTGACACATTATCAAATAATATCTGTTATAATACCAAGTGAAAAAGTGGCATATTTATTTTAATAAGATGGTCAAAAGTTCACAGTGTAAAAACCAATTTAGATTTTAATTTTCTTATTCTCAGCCAAAGAAAATAATAAAAATGTGAGCAAATATCTTTAACATCTTTCATTGCAATTAATTTACATTTTAATAATTTATAGTTTTCAGAAATGTAGAAATAGGAGCAGGAAGTTTAGCAGATGCCAAAACTTGCATGCAAGCATTATTAATTATTAGTTTTACCTTTTAATAATGTCTTTACTAAATTAACAAGCATATGGGGTGGTTTCTGTTACCATGAATGGATCCACAAGGCCATAAAAAATATAAGCAATGCAATAACCCCAATCATGGCTGATCGTTCATGAAAACTACCATAGGCTCTGTTGGTGGTCCTAAGGTAATGTGGGATTTTTGGAATGCCTGACACAAGGAAAACATTGGAAATTATTTTTTAATCATAGACGTGCTGAGGACCTAAGATCTGTGGGCCCCATAGCAGTTGCATGGGCAGTTCTTTCACCCTTTTATTGTCTCACATTGATCCAGGCTGGCACAGCTGGTATCTTTAAGTAATAATACAGTTCTTCGGGAAATAGAAAACCATGATGATGCTACACTAGTTGAGAGTTAGCTTTTACCGGTTATGCGATTAAATTTATAATGTGGGGATTTACCATGCTCTGGCTATGCCTGCCTGCTCCTTCCCTCCCAAATTCCACCCCTCTAAGTGTAGAGAGGTGCAATGGAGAGATATGCCTCAGTATACTCGCAATTCTTTCTACTGCACATGTGCAATAGGTATAAGCGCTTTTTTGCAATTCCACATGGGATTTTCATCCGACTCTGCATTCATTGGCCCTACTGAGCTTTGATGGGGGATCTCTCACTTAATTACTTTTCTCTGTTATCAGTCATTGCAAAGGCTGTCTGCAGTGTCCTTCAGTGGGATTACGGAGAGAGGGAGTCTGCTGGGTGTAGGAAAATAGCGCAACCTACAATTGCAACTTTGCCTCAATTATCTTCAATTCTGATGAGCTGCTGAAATGTTGACACACATATCTGTGAATGATATTAGCAGTTTTCCTAAAAGCTGTATATATGTTTTATTTTAGGTTTAGGATTATTTAAATTCTTATTCAAAAGTTGTCAATAATATCCAGCTTCTTTATAAAGAATGATTGTAAATAATTTAAGGACTTACAATGTTACTATGAAATGTGCTTGGGAACTTTTGGGAAAGTCAATAAAATATCCTTTTGGTTGGTATGATCTGACACCATGGGTGTTCATTTGGTAGGCTGGATTAGACAAGTACAGTAGTGATGTGTGTAGAGAGAGCAGGGCCTCGTTTAGGCAACCCTTATTTCATGCAACCCCTCTTCAGATCATCATGTGCTATTTAATTGCATTTATTAGTGAAATTCTTCAAATGATTTTGTTTAGAAGCATATTTGCCTCCCTCCCCCTTATAACAGGCACTACTCGGCAGTGATATTGTTATTACCACCAGTGGGGTGCCTTTAAAGCCATTGCTGCTTTAAATTTTCTCTGCAAAGTCACCGAATGGCGGCAAGTTGAAAAAATCGGAAGTTCATACATTTATCCCCAGATCTTAACTTTATGCAAGTAGCAAAGGGGTTGCTTGCAAGTCTCCCTTATCTGAAGTGCAATATTATACACTGTGCACCAACCACATAGAGCTCGATCAAAGAGTGTAATCTTTCTGTTACCCCCATTCGTAGTCAGTGGCATTCACACACCGGCCGAAAATAACTGTCATATGTTAAGTGACATAAAAGGAGCATCTTTGCTGTCAACGAATGCAGGCAGAGAGAGCCAACAACGTACCCCTTCAGACTGAAAACAGATGTAGTGCAGCTTCTTAGCAACTTGTGAGTAAGCATCGATCTTAAAACACTTAGTGGATGGTGCACTCCATGATGGAGGGGGATCCAAGATCGGAATTCTAATCTGTTTTAATAGAATGTCACTAGCCCATTGATGTTTAGATCGTTCAGATTCAATAGAATGATAACTACAATTCTCGTTGAGGAAAAAGTAGTTAATAAGAACAGTCCTAATGCGTTTCTTCACCAATAGGCAAATTCATCAAAGGAATTGGTCACTCAGAATGTAAGATCTATGTGATAGATACAGCAATGTCTGCAATACACATTCAAGGCACGGTTGGATACATAAACAAACCATGAATGAACCAGACATTTTCAATGTAAGAGGGGGGCTTATATAGCCTACAGGAGCCTGCTACTGACATATAGGCTCACATCTGGCCTGCCAGCTAGTATTGTTCACGTTCTTTGCTGCCATACCATGCCATTCAATTTGACAACATTGATCCTATGGGACTGTAAAGGGGAAATGCCTTTTGAATAAGGATCTTAGGGGGAGATATCTACATGTTGACTTTGGAGGAGGATTAATGACAAGACTTCAGAAACTTTTTAATACTAAATATGGGCATGTGTGTGTAATCTGGTGGGAAAGGACTATATATTTGTGAATTTGAGAGGAAGGGAGTAATGGTAAATCTGGTGGGATTCTGGTGGGAAAGGGCTGTATAATAGTGAATATGGGCAAGACATGTTAAATAGGGACTGATGGGAGAGGGCTGTAGATTAGTAAATTAGGGAAGAGAGGACTGTTTTTTTTTAATATTAATATTTATTTTTATATTTAAAATAATGGGGGAGCCTTGCATGTAATTTTAGCTTGAAGCAGATCAGTATTATGCAAATGTCACTCACCGGACCGTGAGTGCCTCTGCGCTGGTGCGTGGCTCCCTAGCCTTCCTGCCGGCACCTATCCTGAACCGCGGCCGTCCGCCATCCTAATGGACTGCGCATGCGCAGCTCCCAAGAACTCTTGTGACTGTTGCTTTTAATCCAAATTGGTTGATCAAGCAACTCCCTATTTAAGGCACCTGTGTGCATTACCTCATTGCCTGATCTTGGAGTCTCATTCCCTGTGAGTCTCTGAAGGTGTTCCCTGTGTTCTACTATTGTCTTCAGTTTCCTGCTGATTCCTGATCTACTCATCGCTGGTTTCCATACCCGCTACTATCTCCTGTGTACTACTAGTGTCTTCAGTTTCTGTGGATTCCCTGTGCTACTCATCGCTGGTTTCCATACCTGCTACAGTCTCCTGTTTCCTGCCTGTGTCCTCAGCTGGACTCTGATTACCGGATCTACTCACCTGTGGTTCCTACACTCGTCTCTGCCATCCAGCGTCTCTGCAGTTCCTGCATCTCCCTGTGGACAGACTGTTCTACTGAATAGCGGTATGCCTATCTGTTATTGACTTTCTCCGTTTACTCTGCATATCCGCTAGGACGAGTTTCCACGCTCAGCAGCGGTATACATACCTGCTATAGACTGTTATTGTTACCCTGCATACCTGTTTGGAATTAACCGTACTACTCAGTCATTATATGCATAACTGTGATTGACTATCCATTATTGGCCTGCATATCTGTGCTGAGCAAGTCTCTACCAAGCAGCGCCACACATACCGTTATATAGACTTTGTTGGATACGCTGCATACCTATTGGGATCAAGTTCCTCTGTGCTCTCAGTGTCTGCATCCTATTATTTTTGTATGCTTTCACTCATCAACACTTGTAGAAATCCTCACCTACTAAGCAGTGGTACAACTTGCTATACGCAGACCACTGACTTCCCCGCTACCTGCCTGCACCTGGACAAGTCTCTTCACCATAAGCAGTGGTACAACTTGCTGTACGCAGACCACTGACTTCCCTGCACCTCCCTGCATCTACTCACGTCCATCCTGATCTCCGTGTTCAAATCTGCCTTTCCACTATATCAGCTAGAGGCTGATTCATTGACCAAAGATTGCTGCAAGTCACTGACTTTCCTATTATTTACTGGCATTCTCTCTCCATCTGCTGTGATATCTGTTCCGCTAGTCACCCCGCTACCAGAGGACCGTTGTGTGAACTTCACGTCTCTGGTAAGCCCAGTCATCTGGTGAGATCCTGGGCAAGACTCCTAATGCCCGTGACAGCAAACTGCTGCCCTCTAGTTGTTTTGATACTACAAGCAACATCATGCCTACTATGCTGGGGTTTGTAGTTCCACGGTCGGAGGGCAACTTGCTGCATAATACGGTTGCTATTTCAGATTATGTATATCAGTTTGTTGCAACATGTTGCGTCACCTCTCTGTAAGTATCAGAAGTGTTTAAGTGTCTGATATTGGTGCAACCTGTGTTTCATGATTAGTGTGTCTCAGGTCTCTGAGCAGTGTGACCTGTTTACAGTGATCAGTGTGAATCAGGTGTATGACGTTATTGTGACCTGTGATCACTGTGTAACAAATGTATGATATCAGTTGGAGCTATGTATTAATGACCAGTGAGCAGTGTCGGACTGGGGCATAAATGGCTTAACAGGGAAATGCAATGGTAGGGGTCAATGAAATAATGTGTATGTGCTACTGAAGAGGTGTGGACCCTCAATTTAGGGGCTGGGTACATTCTCCTCTACCCTCTCGATCCAGCTCATCCCTTCAGCTGTACTCATCAAGACAGACAAGATAGATCAAAAAGCAGAGACAGTGAACACAATAGAATATAGGTAGAAACACCTTCTACAATATTCCAGAGCAGCTTTTGGGAACTTGCGGCCCTCAGGCTGCATGCAGGAGGCTAATCTGTGTGCAGAAATATGCCTCCTCAGACCACTGTGTCCCTGACCAGTAATTGACAGCTGGGAGCTCCCTGTTGCCAAACATTCAAGAAATGAGTCACCCAATATGTCTTGTGTTCTGGAGCACCGTGACAATCCTAAAGCGAGGGGTAACTTTTTCCCATCTTTGCTTCATTTCTCACAAGGATTGGACTTTAGTCAGAAGTACTTTTTACTCCTTCTGTCCCCTGGAGCCCAGGACACATTAGAGGTGATTACTGGCAGTCTCAAATAATTAATAATTTATAAGCTATATACATTATGGTTTTACTGTGTCTATTGAAAGCACTATTCAGTCAGAGAGTAATAATCTGCGATCCAGCAATGCATTGATAAATCCAGGAACTATAACCCAATACCTCTAATTACATCTCCAGTACTTTGACTTCTTTCAGGACAGTGCCTTACTAGTCATATCACCAGTGATTAGCTTTCCTTGCTTTAAGCTAGGTACACACTGGCCCAATGATTTAACGAAAAACCTCCAATTAGCCAACATCCGACCGTTTGGTCAGATATCGTATGAGTGTGTATAGTAGAGATGGGCGGGTCCGGTTCCCCGAGAACTGAACCCACCCGATCATTGCCTATCCGAGTACCGAGCAGAGTAGCTCGGTACTCTCCCGCCCGCTCCGAATCCAAATCGAGGCTGAACGTCATCATGACGTCGTCGGATCTCGGGGCTCGGTTCTCGCGATACTTCAACATTATAAATACCTGCCTCCACAGCAATCCATCGCCATTTGACAGAGGGAGAGAGCAGGGTGTAGTCACAGGCTGATTATAGCAGGGACAGAGAATCCAATATTCTTCTTGCAATTGCTCTAACAAAAATCGCTAGTGCAGAGAGGAGGATAGAGGTTTATTTTTTTTTTTTAATATTTGGCACTCCCCAGTGCTTTTGGGGTGTCCCCCATAATTGTGCATAAATATTTCTGG
Organism: Mixophyes fleayi; assembly: GCF_038048845.1. Lineage (NCBI taxonomy): Eukaryota > Metazoa > Chordata > Amphibia > Anura > Limnodynastidae > Mixophyes > Mixophyes fleayi. The sequence continues at coordinate 195,358,973 of NC_134405.1, forward strand.
CTGTCAAAAGTCATATCTGTCAGCAGTATCTACCAAATAATTTTTAGCACTCCTCAGTGCTTTTGGGGTGTCCCCCATAATTGTGCATAAATATTTCTGGCTGTCAAAAGTCAAATCTGTCAGCAGTATCTACCAAATAACTTTTACCACTACAAGTGCTTTGCGCTCAGAATGGATTCAAAGCAGTCCACATATGATCAGAATGAGCAACCAGGTTCTGTCACCAGTTCTGATGTTAGTGTTCCCAGTACGTCATCTGGCCAAGGCGATGTCAAACAACAGAGTGTTTCCAAATCAGTGCAAAAACCAAAAACCCCCAAAAAATTTACTGTATTGAAGCGAAAAAGAAGTGTTACTGAGCAAAAGTTAAGTGCCGATAAAAAAAAATTGCAAACTTGCCATTCTACACACGCAGTGGCAAAGAGAGAATGAGGCCTTCACTTTTGGCTATTAGTGGCAGATCCCAAAAAGTTACCGAGCCTACAATTGGTGCACAACTACTGTTACGCGTCAAAGCCAAGCTGCAAGATAACAGTAAGGCATTAGAGGATAATGTTTGCTCTGATTCACAAATAACACCAATCCCTGTGGAGAGTCCATCCAACAGTGGTATGTCTAATCATGAGCATTCTGTTAGTGTACCCATAAAGAAGGGCCCTTTCAGCAGTTCTGCTGATGTGTACCTGAACAGCCCGAGTGTAGCCAGTGATACACAAATTGAGGATGCCACTTTGGAATTAGAAGAGGATGAGGGGGAGATTTATGGAGGTGACGAGGACGCTAATGAGGATGTTGATGATTATGATGCAGACAGATACCAAATTGCCTTTCTCAATTTCTATTTCTATTCTAGATTATATAACGGCTGAATAGTTTTCTATTTTACTCCTAGTGGAGAGGGGATCTGATGCAGACAGATACCAAACTGCCTTTGTCCATTTCTTTGTATATTCGAATTTCTAGTTCTACAGTCTATGCAGGCTGCTTTTTTTATATTCAACTACAAGTGGAGGGCGGGGGGGCATAGATAGCCACCAAAGTACCGTGGTCCATTTAATTTTACTTTCTAGCTCCACAATCTGTGCAGACTGCTTTTTTTATATTCAACTACAAGTGGAGGGCGGGGGGGGGGGGGGGCATAGATAGCCACCAAAGTACCGTGGTCCATTTTATTGTACTTTCTAGCTCCACAGTTTGTGCAGGCTGCTTTTTTTATATTCAACTACAAGTGGAGGGTGGGGGGGGGGGGCATAGATAGCCACCAAAGTACCGTGGCCCATTTAATTTTACTTTCTAGCCCCACAGTCTGTGCAGGCTGCTTTTTTTATATTCAAATACAAGTGTAGGGTGTAATATACACCCAAAGACGATGGCTACATTGCCAATAATCAAAGATGGAGGAGGTAGACAACCAGGTTTGACTGTATAATTTGCAGACAAGTGTTCGCATTAAGGACGGTCTACCAGGGATTAAACTGTTTATTTCATAATTTATTAGCTTTATCTAAGAAACTGGTGGAGCCCTAAATTAGGTTATTTTAGACCAAAAAAATTGTATTTTTTTCAAAAATAGCAAAACAAAACCAAACAAAACCAAAACCAAAACCAAAACACGCAAGGGCGGTTTTGCAAAACCGAAACCAAAACATGGAGGTAATCCAGATCCAAAACCAAAAACAAAACCAAAACACGGAGGTCAGTGACCATCTCTAGTGTATAGTGACACGATGATCTAAAGTGGTCCCAAAGTGCCGATCATCGTTTCATTTGGTTGGTCGTACTGTTTAATATTTTCCGACCAATCATGTAGTGTGTATGCACTCATGCTCACCATCTTCATAAAGTTTACAGAGTCCAGCTTTTTTCAGCTGATCCTAGCAATGAATGTCCCTGTGAATAAATGTAGAGAGTGGCGTAGAAGCAATAATTCATTTGTTCATTCTGAGACAAAATATTTTGTTTCAGAGTCACAGAATCTAACGAAATTCGTTAGGACATGTGAATAACTATAACAAGGCGGTTTAATCAGTGTGACAAAGTGACAATAATGAATGAATGACTATTGTGCTGTCATTCTCTGAAGACTAGAGAACCAAATGAAGAGCACAGATCTGAAGGTAAATCGTGTCAGTGTTTATGAATGAATCGTCAGACTCATCGGATTTTCAGTCGTAGATACAATTGTTTGAGATAACACGTTGGTTGAAAAAATCTTCAGTGTGTACCTAGCCTTAGATCCAACTACAGGAGATAAGACCCTCCAAATCAGTAGACAGAGGAGGAAAACTCCACCCTGAAAGATGAGGCAGTAGACTGAATAAAAGGCTAAGTTTGAAAACCAGAGCGACTTGGACTGCAGCTCTGCTGGACCAACTGAAGATTGGAGCGCAATGGAAGGACTGCAAAGTATCCACTAGACTTCTTCCTTCCTGAGGAACCCCTACAGTTGTGGTGAAACTGTGTGTCCACCAAAAGCGAAGTGACAGGTATGCTAGACAGCTGCCTTGCCAGAAGTCTCAGAAGGGAGGCTCCAGCTATGGAGTTTCATCAAGAGCTCTAGGAAGGATGGCCATAAACTGATATATATCCGCCTATATCCAGTGAATGCTTTTTCACTAAATGTAGTATTGTTTACAAGTGTTATATTCATGGTTTATGCAACTTTTTATTCAATTTAGAGTTTTATTCAATTGGATACCTAATCTAGAAAGAAGATATCTAATGGCGCTTAATTCAGTATTAGGTGATAGAATAAGTCCCATAGATAAAAGAACACCTTTATGCACTTCCTTGTATGCAAGTGGCAGCTAACTCCAAAAAAGCTGGATGGTCAGTCCGGAAAAAATCTAGGACAAATAAAAAGGAACAGGGTGCCCCATAGTGCAGTATGTACAAATAATGTTCAATACTCAAAGTGATATATTTATGTGTACCGAATGTATAAAGTGAAAGTGAAGCTTATCTGTATGGAGATCCAAGGTGGTCAATCTTAAATCTTCAAGTGCTTCTAACAATATAACAAACACAGCAAATACACCAGAGATAGTGTAGTGTTCTCAGAAAAAATATTGTAAACACCCCTGCCACCAATAGTGTGCGTGCGTACCAGATATACACATAGCTAAGACCTGTTTGGTATCCAAATGATGCTCGGTCTCTTGATATTGCCAGACAGGAACCGTTATTCTGTAATACTCATAAATAATTTGTCTTCTGAAATCATATGCAGGGTCCTCCGATATAAATACCAGATGAAAGCAAAAATAACAAGAGAACCAATAGTGGTATAATATTGTAAAAGATAGGTAATGTAAAGTAATGTCACCTAACACTCTTATGTGTATGTGCGTACCAAAAATAAATGAAAATAGGGCTTATCTGTGAGTGATCCTTGGAGTTGCTTGCCGGAGACTTAGATTACTTCATAGATGTTATAACCAATTTGCTCTAATAATCAGGCGAGAGTATATAGGAAAAAAGCAATATAGTATATTTACTCTAGTATTTTAATGAAGCATAAACATATAAATTACGCACTTACAATATAAACACAGATAAAATGCGTATCTGAAATCCACAAATCACTAGATCCAACCGTTACCTTCACTTTGACAGCGGCCAAGTGAAGCGTCGCCGCTGTCAAAGTGAAGGTAACTGTTGGTGTCAACAGTTTTAATAAAATCCTTAGTAGTGACCGTTTTGCCCGTGCCCATTAAAACTAGATCTAGGTATTCAATCTGAATCGGATCTGATTTAGCTGTGAATTTCAGGCTATAGTCATTGATATCGATGCACTTCAGAAAATGGTGATGCCATCTATGTATCTTTTATAGATTATTATATTATCAGAGAATGGATTGTGGCTATAGTGTTACGAGCCGCGGCGGTACGCCGCATCTTGGCGTTAGGTAGCAGCCGAGCACGTGCATTAGTTTCAATGCACTGCTATATTTGTGGAGGTTGTAGGGACATCCTCCAACTCCAGGGGGAGCTCTCGCATGATTTTATTTGTCATTCATACATGTTCCTGGTTGTGATATGACCTATGCTAGTTCCCAGCTAGTAATTAATCAGCAGCCTCCTGAGGCTGATTATCAGCCCTGTCCTCCTCCTTTCTGATTTGCCCATCATAGTATTTAAGGCAGTGAGGACTGGGCCTCACTGACGGTTATAGTTCCTGTTTCAGTGCTCTAGCCTGCTCTCTGTACCTGCTTGCCTTTGTACCTGTTTATTGTTGCCAACCCCTGCCTGGATATCTGACTACGTTTGACTGCCTGTGCCCCTTGATCTATTGCCTGGACTCTTACGCTGCTGTTTTGCCTCTGACCTCGGCTTGTTTACTGGATACGATGTCTGGAGGTAAAACTCATCTAAAAATCTAAAATAATTATGTGCCAGAATGAATAAAATAAGATCACATATAAAATCTTTACACATTTTTAAAGATTTTAAATGGGACCCTTCTTATATGTGGGTCACAATTGATGTACAGTCTCTGTATACCTGTATATTCAACACAAAAAAGGTATTGAAGCCTGTAGACAATTCTTAGACCCTGACCCGAATCTCAGTGACCAACACAAAGATTTTATATGTGAGCTTATTTTATTGGAGCAACAAATAGAACAGGTCTAAGTTATTCAAAGAAGGAAGCTAAAAAAGATGAGGTTTCACTTATCACCCAGTATAGTAGTGGAGAAGCCAGGATTAGATCCACAATTTGCAAACATTGGGGTATATTAAAGAAGGACCCAGTACTGACCACCAAACTCCCAGAAATCCAGTGGTCATCTTTAGAAAAAATAAAAGCTTGAAATGCATCAAATCTCCTTCCATCCCATTAAGGAGGGGCTTATCCCCAGCCTATCATTCTTAATACTACAGGAGAGTCACATGGGAGTATCCACTTTTCAAAATACCAGATTTTATTTTTTATTTTTTTCTCCTTTTTCCCAGCCTTCAATGGATCCAGTACCTTTCATTGCAGAGAGGGATTTCCACTGAGGATCACACGACAGGTAAGTATTCTTCAATAGCAGCAGTACAGATCCTTAAGTACTGCTGCCCACTGCCCAGCAATGATAAATAGACCCCATTGTGTTGAAGGGAAGATAGGTAGGAGTTCTCCTAGATTTCCCCCCTGAAGGGTGAGCACACATTCAGTGTAAAATTAATCCAAGACAGAACTTGGTGATAGGTGAATGCAAAGTTACCTCATCCTCACGAGTTATAAGGGTCATACATTGCCCCTATTCTATTGAGCCCTGGGAACATTTCCCCTTTCTAAAGCAGACTATTAGAGGACACATTTGGTCATTAGTTTACAGTTTTACTTTGAACAAATTACACATTCTGCCATCTTTATATTTGACATTGTATAACTTTATTTAATAAAAGTGATAGTAAATGATAGTTTCACTACTGAAATATTGAATTGAATTACAATGCTCTGAATATTCAGTATAGATTTCATATTCTACTTTCATTCTCATCAGGACAACAGTTGTGTCTGTTGGTGCAGCAGAGGGGCTTCCTTGGTTTTCCTCATTGTTGCTTTTTTCCTCTTCAGCAGATGCAGATTCAGCTTCTAGGATGACACCCAATGACTCCTCGGCTTTATCTCCAAGTTCTTCTAATAGGGAGCCTGCTGCTTCCAGGTTGTTATCTCTTGGAAGGAAGCGTCTGGAAGAGTTGTATTTGCTTCGCCTAGATTGGAGTGCATTGTGAAAGCTGCTGTATCTCTCAGGAATTCTTCTTGTGGTGGGTTGTATCTCACCTGAGGCCTCATCAGCAATGGAACCAGCTTGTTCCTGTATGAAGTGATTTACATCTAATGCTCGACGAGACTTTTTCTTCTTCTTTCTTTTTTTCTTCAGAGCTCTGGGGGCAAAAATTTTGTCAATAGTCCTTTCCATTTTATCCCTAACTCTTCTTATTTACAGTGCAGCATACAATATTAAATCCCTATCATTGACACACAAACACTTACGTAACCAATTAACCTACCAGTATATCTTGGAACTATGGGAGAAAACTGAAGCACCTAGAGGACATGCACACAAACATGGGGAGCACATTACAGCCCACCCTGGTTGTGATTACTATACATATATAAATAATACTAACCACTAAGCCATTTATTTGGGTGTGAGGTATTGGACAGCAGCAATGTTTTTAATTTCAATCATGAACACTTAATTTTCAATGCTTCTCAGTATAAGTTCCTTCTGCACATTGTTTTGTATGAGCTTGAAACATTCTAAGGGGAACAATCTGTAATATGTATTTCCTCCACTCCCGACTACAGATTGCTGGGGTATCACTATCACTCCCATTATGTATCCCCATTTTGACATTTCTAGGCGCCACTGCCTAGAGATCTCAGTTCTATTATATTTGTAATTAGACAGATTTATCTGGATAAAGTTTCAGTGCTGCAGTGTTATTATTATAATGCTCCATTTCACTGACCATGTTTAGATATTTGTCTAATAAACAGAATATTAATAATCATCTACAGGTTTAACACAAAATGATCCTCAACAGAGGCGTACAATTATCTTCCACACAATATGCTTTATACATCATATATTTGTACTCACTCATCCTGCTTCTCATTCCAATGTTCCTCGTCAGTTTTTAGGATATTGTTCATATCAAATAACTGCCGCTGGTACAGCCAATCTACCATGCTTCTCTCCATGAGAGCAAGTGTCTGTCCTCCTTACTGCCTAGCAGCTGTAGGACACTAGAATCCAGCTAGTTGTGATGTCACTGCTGAGGTCATAATACTCTGATCAGGCAAAGTCTCCACTGAACACTGAGGGTTATTAAAGGGGAATTATAATATAATGACATTGGTTTTTTTTCCATCATAATTATTATTGAACTATTACATTTAAAACATACATATCCATAAAGAAAGACATACACATTCCATGGTATTATTATAAAACATAAAATAAAAGGAAAGATCAATAAAACAATGGAAATCCATATACCATCCACTAGTATCAAAATTTAAAATACAAGTTAACTTTATATTATTGTAAAATTTCTGATAGGTATCAGGTATCATTACTCCAATGTGGTCTCCTTGCAACCATTTGTTCACCAATCAATAGGCAAATCATTATTTTGAACTCTATTCTCATACCATTCTGTAATTCTAATGCAGTTATATATTAAGCTTTTAGTTTCATTCGGAAGTGAATTTATATAACGTTCCCATATATTAAATAATTTTTTAACCTGTTTCTCTTTGTATATTGATGCCTCGATCCAATCCATCTTAAATACATATACCAACTTATCTTTGAATAACATTAAAGAAGGAGGTAGAAATTGCATCCAAACTTGTAAGATACATATTTTTTGGAACTGCTGAAATTCTAAAAAGCAATTTCTTAGCCATTTCCGTACATTTAAAAGATTTATCCAAAATCCCCAGTGCCGCCCATTCGGAGGATAAGGGTACAACATTTACTAACTCTTCCTTAGCATATTCTTTAATTTGAATCTAAAATCGCTTTATATATATACACATAATCCCATAAACAGTGAAATAAAGAAACCTCAGATTTATTACATTTGGACACTTTGAGTCCCCACTAATCCCTATACTGTGAGCCCTTTTAGGTGATAAAGATACTCTATAAAAAAGTTTAAAAAACATTTCAGTACATGAGCTATCACTTAAAGTGTGATTAGAATATATAAATTCTCCTGAGTAGTAGATAAATATAGATGTGGAAAATGAACCAACCATATAGACATTCCTGTTTCTCTATTAGTGTTATAATGTGGTATGTGCAAAATTTTATAAAATTTTGCTAGAGCCTTATTTGTAAAATGTATACTTTATCAGTTGCAAGTCAAGGGCATTCTCCCAATCTTTCAAGTCTAGACACCACTGAAATCAAATAGTGTTGTACCTGAAATATTGCTAAAGTAAAAGTGCTTATAAAGTCAAATTTAGAACAAATTTCAGAAAAAGTTAATCTTTTTTGTGTTATATTAATAAAATCTCGTATCTCTGGGCCCATGCACAAAATGGACTATAAGCTTTACCGCAGGGGTCGGCAACCCCCGGCACGCAGCCCCCTGAGTCCTGGTACGCCGTCCGACCATCCTAAATGACAGCCGGAGAAGAGCTGAACTGCTGCGCTTGCACAGCAGTTCAGTGGCGGCTGCGCAGTTCCTCCCAAGCACCATTGCGGACCCGATCACGCCTGGAAGAGGTAAGTACACAATTATATCATTTTTTTAGTGGCCTAAAATTATTTTTTATGCAATTCTGAGGCCATAACAGTCATTGGGGACATTTTTTCTGTATCTAAAAATATTTGGAGGCACTTTAAAGTATGAAGAGAATTGGAGGCATTACTGTGGCATAAAAGGTATTGAGGGTATTACTGTGGCATACTGTGTGTTTCTGGGGACAACTGTGGCATACTATGAGTTTCTGGGGGCAACTGTGGCATACTATGAGTTTCTGGGGGCAACTTTGGCTAAGTATGTATTGTGGGCACATCTACGAGGCATAAGATGAATTGGGGGCACAATTATGATGTATGATGTGAACTGGGGCACTACTGTGCAGCATAATGTTTTTTTGCTGGTCCCTTACTGTTAATATGATAATAGCCTCATAAAATGAGACATAAGGGAGGGGGCTGCTATAAATTGCTCGGAACTGCTTGGTGGCCCGAGTCCCCACTAGAGACCTATCTTTGTAAAAAAATATATATATTTTAAAAGTACCTTTTTTAATTTTTTTTATTGAGTGCAGGGAGGATCAGTTGTGGCTAAATCTCCTTCAGCTCATGTGACTATTGACTAGAATGCATGAGTATCATGCACGGGTTAACATGTATTTGAAATGTATGAAAATAAGTGAATGGTATTTTGTACTTTGTACTTGTTATTGTTACTGTCATCTCTGAGAAAAATGAATAAAAATATTTAAAAAAAAAAAAAAAAAAAAAGTACTTTTTTTTTAGTTATTATTGAGTGCAGGGGGGATCGGTAGTGGCTAAATCCCCTTCAGCTCAGGTATCTTCAGACACCAGGTCATGTGACTGCAGTGGTCACATGGTACTCGGCGGGCTGCTGGATATCTTTCCATGCTGTGCAGTGGAGAAGAAGGTAAGAAGAAGGTGTGCTGGAGAGGGGGCATTTGTGACTAAAGGTGATGGAGAGGGGCATGTGTGACTAGAGGTGCTGGGCAGAGAGGGGATACGTGTGACTAAAGGTGCTGTGCAGAGTGGGGGCAAGTGTGATTAAAGCATGTGGGCAGAGGGAGGCATGTGTGATTAAAGCATGTGGGCAGAGGGGACATATGTGAGCAAAGCTGCTGAGCAAGGGGGCATGTGGGAGTAATGCATTTTTCTGTAAGAGGGTGGCCTGGTGCTTTTCACTTGCTAGACATGCCCCCAATGATGCACTGCCACGCCCCCAATTGTAGGAGCTCTTGCATGGTAAAAAAATGTTGCTTCGCTTGACTATAAGGGGCCATGAATTTCTCTAGGCAGCCCTGTATGTATGTATGTATGTATGTATGTATGCATGTATGTATGCATGTACATATATATATATATATATATATATATATATATATATATACATACATACAAGTTAACCTGTGCTTGATACTCATGCATTCTAGTCAAATCAAGCTACTTAAGGTGTTAAAAAGGTTCTTGTCATGCATTTGGGGCTAGGCCAGGCCTCCTCAGGGGAAGAGCGTTACTTCCCGACGTAAGCGCCCTTTTTTAACGTGGTTTTGTCCACATGTCACCACCTCATCATTCTTCTCCATCACCTCATCCTTCGTCTTCATCGCCACATCCTTAATCTCCATCGTCTTACTGTTATGAAACCTCTCGATACACAACGTTACTGCTAAACACCTTATCACTGTGCTCAATCAAATCTCCTTCCATCCCATTAAGGAGGGACTTATCCACGGCCTATCATTGTTAATACTACAGGAGAGTCACATCGGAGTATCTACTTTTCAAAATACCAGATTTATTTATTTATTTTTTCCTTTTTCCCAGCCTTCAATGGAGCCAGTCCCTTTCGCTGCAGAGAGGGATTTCCACTGAGGATCACACGACAGGTAAGTATTCTTCAATAGCAGCAGTACAGATCCTTAAGTACTGCTGCCCACTGCCCAGCAATGATAAGCAGACCCCATTGTGTTGAAGGGAAGATAGGTAGGAGTTCTCCTAGATTTCCCCCCTGAAGGGTGAGCACACATTCAGCGTAAAATTAATCCAAGACAGAACTTGGTGATAGGTGAATGCAAAGTTACCTCATCTATACCGGTTATATGGGTCATACGTTGCCCCCATTCTATTGAGCCCTGGGAACATTTCCCCTTTCTAAAGTAGATATTAGAGGACACATTTGGTCATTAGTTTACAGTTATACTTTGAACAAATTACACATTCTGCCATCCTTATATTTGACATTGTATAACTTTATTTAATAAAAGTGATAGTAAATGATAGTTTCACTACTGAAATATTGAATTGAATTACAATGCTCTGAATATTCAGTATAGATTTCATATTCTACTTTCATTCTCATCAGGACAACAGTTGTGTCTGTTGGTGCAGCAGAGGGGCTTCCTTGGCTTTCCTCATTGTTGCTTTTTTCCTCATCTGCAGATGCAGATTCAGCTTCTAGGGTGACACCCAATGACACCTCGGCTTTATCTCCTAGTTCTTCTAATAGGGAGCCTGCTGCTTCCAGGTTGTTATTTTTTGGAAGGAAGCGTCTGGAAGAGTTGTATTTGCTTCGCCTAGATTGGAGTGCATTGTGAAAGCTGCTGTATCTCTCAGGAATTCTTCTTGTGGTGGGTTCTATCTCACCTGAGGCCTCATCAGCAATGGAACCAGCTTGTTCCTGTATGCAGTGATTTACATCCAATGCTCGACGAGACTTTTTCTTCTTCTTTCTTTTTTTCTTCAGAGCTCTGGGGGCAAAAAACATATTTCAGAAGGTCTTACATGAATTTTAGCTTTGTGGAGCTAATTATTACCTACTACAGTTAATAATGGTGAATAAGCACATAAGGTATATGCCATGCACATAGGCACATACCTGTAGCCACTTAGCTTTACTAGCTCCACCCATTCCATATCTCATGTCACCCATGAACACTTAATTACACATATTTAGCTTGTAACAACACTCCGTTATATAGAACTATTCCATTTTGTCAATAGTCCTTTCCATTTTATCCCTAACTCTTCTTATTTACAGTGCAGCATACAATATTATATCCCTATCATTGACACACAAACACTTACGTAACCAATTAACCTACCAGTATATCTTTGAACTATGGGAGAAAACTGAAGCCCCTAGAGGACATGCACAGAAACATGGGGAGCACATTACAGCCCACCCTGGTTGTGATTACTATACATATATAAATAATACTAACCACTAAGCCATTTATTTGGGTGTGAGGTATTGGACAGCAGCAATGTTTTTAATTTCAATCATCAACGCTTAATTTTCAATGCTTCTCAGTATAAGTTCCTTCTGCACATTGTTTTGTATGAGCTTGAAACATTGTAAGGGGAACAATCTGTAATATTTATTTCCTCCACTCCCGACTACAGATTGCTGGGGTATCACTATCACTCCCATTATGTATCCCCATTTTGACATTTCTAGGCGCCACCGCCTGGAGATCTCAGTTCTATTATATTTGCAATTAGACAGATTTATCTGGATAAAGTTTCAGTGCTGCAGTGTTATTATTATAATGCTCCATTTCACTGACCATGTTTAGATATTTGTCTAATAAACAGAATATTAATAATCATCTACAGGTGTAACACAAAATGATCCTCAACGGAGGCGTACAATTATCTTCCCCACAATATGCTTTATACACCATATATCTGTACTCACTCCTCCTGCTTCTCATTCCAATGTTCCTCATCAGTTTTTAGGATATTGTTCATATCAAATAACTGACGCTGGTACAGCCAAACTACCATGCTTCTCTCCATGAGGGCAAGTGTCTGTCCTCCTTACTGCCTAGCAGCTGTAGGACACTAGAATCCACGCTGGTTGTGATGTCACTGCTGAGGTCATAATACTCTGATCAGGCAAAGTCTCCACTGAACACTGAGGGTTATTAAAGGGGAATAATAATATAATGACATTGGGGGTTTTTTCCATCATAATTATTATTGAACTATTACATTTAAAACATACATATCCATAAAGAAAGACATACACATTCTATGGTATTATTATAAAACATAAAATAAAAGGAAGGCTCAATAAAACAATGGAAATCCAAATAACATCCACTAGTATCAAAATTCAAAATACAAGTTAACTTTATATTATTGTAAAATTTCTGATAGGTATCAGGTATCATTACTCCAATGTGGTCTCCTTGCAACCCTTTGTTCACCAATCAATAAGCAAATCATTATTTTGAACTCTATTCTCATACCATTCTGTAATTCTAAAGCAGTTATATATTAAGCTTTTAGTTTCATTCGGAAGTGAATTTATAGAATGTTCCCATATATTAAATAATTTTTTAACCTGTTTCTCTTTGTATATTGATGCCTCGATCCAATCCATCTTAAATACATATACCAACTGATCTTTGAATAACATTAAAGAAGGAGGTAGAAATTGCATCCAAACTTGTAAGATACATATTTTTTGCAACTGCTGAAATTCTAAAAAGCAATTTCTTAGCCATTTCCGTACATTTAAAAGATTTATCCAAAATCCCCTGTACCGGCCATTCGGAGGATAAGGGTACAACATTTACTAACTCTTCCTTAGCATATTCTTTAATTTGAATCTAAAATCGCTTTATATATATACACACATTCCCATAAACAGTGAAATAAAGAAACCTCAGATTTATTACATTTGGACACTGTGAGTCCCCACTAATCCCTATACTGTGAGCCCTTTTAGGTGATAAAGATATCTATAAAAAAGTTTAAAAAACATTTCAGTACATGAGCTATCACTTAAAGTGCGATTAGAATATATAAATTCTCCTGAGTAGTAGATAAATATAGATGTGGAAAATGAACCAACCATATAGACATTCCTGTTTCTCTATTAGTGCTATAATCTGGTATGTACAAAATGTTATAAAATTTTGCTAGAGCCTTATTTGTAAAATATATACTTTATCAGTTGCAAGTCAAGGGCATTCTCCCAATCTTTCAAGTCTAGACACCACTGAAATCAAATAGTGTTGTACATAAAATATAGCTGAAGTAAAAGTGCTTATAAAGTCAAATTTAGAACAAATTTCAGAAAAAGTTAATCTTTTTTGTGTTATATTAATAAAATCTCGTATCTCTGGGCCCATGCACAAAATGGACTATAAGTGTTACCCCTGGCACGCAGCCCCCCGAGTCCTGGTACGCCGTTCGACCATCCTAAATGACAGCCGGAGAAGAGCTGAACTGCTGCGCTTGCACAGCAGTTCAGTGGCGGCTGCGCAGCTCCTCCCAAGCACCATTGCGGACCCGATCACGCCTGGAAGAGGTAAGTACACAATTATATCATTTTTTTAGTGGCCTAAAATTATTTTTTATGCAATTCTGAGGCCATAACAGTCATTGGGGACATTTTTTCTGTATCTAAAAATATTTGGAGGCACTTTAAAGTATGAAGAGAATTGGAGGCATTACTGTGGCATAAAAGGTATTGGGGGTATTACTGTGGCATACTGTGTGTTTCTGGGGACAACTGTGGCATACTATGAGTTTCTGGGGGCAACTGTGGCATACTATGAGTTTCTGGGGGCAACTTTGGCTAAGTATGTATTGTGGGCACAGCTACGAGGCATAAGATGAATTGGGGGCACAATTATGATGTATGATGTGAACTGGGGCACTACTGTGCAGCATAATGTTTTTTTGCTGGTCCCTTACTGTTAATATGATAATAGCCTCATAAAATGAGACATAAGGGAGGGGGCTGCTATAAATTGCTCGGAACTGCTTGGTGGCCCGAGTCCCCACTAGAGACCTATCTTTGGAAAAAAATATATATATTTTAAAAGTACCTTTTTTAATTTTTTTTATTGAGTGCAGGGAGGATCAGTTGTGGCTAAATCTCCTTCAGCTCATGTGACTATTGACTAGAATGCATGAGTATCATGCACGGGTTAACATGTATTTGAAATGTATGAAAATAAGTGAATGGTATTTTGTACTTTGTACTTGTTATTGTTACTGTCATCTCTGAGAAAAATGAATAAAAATATTAAAAAAAAAAAAAAAAAAAAAAGTACTTTTTTTTTATTTATTATTGAGTGCAGGGGGGATCGGTAGTGGCTAAATCCCCTTCAGCTCAGGTATCTTCAGACACCAGGTCATGTGACTGCAGTGGTCACATGGTACTCGGCGGGCTGCTGGATATCTTTCCATGCTGTGCAGTGGAGAAGAAGGTAAGAAGAAGGTGTGCTGGAGAGGGGGCATTTGTGACTAAAGGTGATGGAGAGGGGCATGTGTGACTAGAGGTGCTGGGCAGAGAGGGGATATGTGTGACTAAAGGTGCTGTGCAGAGTGGGGGCAAGTGTGATTAAAGCATGTGGGCAGAGGGAGGCATGTGTGATTAAAGCATGTGGGCAGAGGGGACATATGTGAGCAAAGCTGCTGAGCAAGGGGGCATGTGGGAGTAATGCATTTTTCTGTAAGAGGGTGGCCTGGTGCTTTTCACTTGCTAGACATGCCCCCAATGATGCACTGCCACGCCCCCAATTGTAGGAGCTCTTGCATGGTAAAAAAATGTTGCTTCGCTTGACTATAAGGGGCCATGAATTTCTCTAGGCAGCCCTGTATGTATGTATGTATGTATGTATGTATGTATGCATGTATGTATGCATGTATATATATATATATATATATATATATATACATACATACAAGTTAACCTGTGCTTGATACTCATGCATTCTAGTCAAATCAAGCTACTTAAGGTGTTAAAAAGGTTCTTGTCATGCATTTGGGGCTAGGCCAGGCCTCCTCAGGGGAAGAGCGTTACTTCCCGATGTAAGCGCCCTTTTTTAACGTGGTTTTGTCCACATGTCACCACCTCATCATTCTTCTCCATCACCTCATCCTTCGTCTTCATCGCCACATCCTTAATCTCCATTGTCTTACTGTTATGAAACCTCTCGATACACAACGTTACTGCTAAACACCTTATCACTGTGCTCAATCAAATCTCCTTCCATCCCATTAAGGAGGGACTTATCCACGGCCTATCATTGTTAATACTACAGGAGAGTCACATCGGAGTATCTACTTTTCAAAATACCAGATTTTTTTATTTTTTTTTTCCTTTTTCCCAGCCTTCAATGGAGCCAGTCCCTTTCGCTGCAGAGAGGGATTTCCACTGAGGATCACACGACAGGTAAGTATTCTTCAATAGCAGCAGTACAGATCCTTAAGTACTGCTGCCCACTGCCCAGCAATGATAAACAGACCCCATTGTGTTGAAGGGAAGATAGGTAGGAGTTCTCCTAGATTTCCCCCCTGAAGGGTGAGCACACATTCAGTGTAAAATTAATCCAAGACAGAACTTGGTGATAGGTGAATGCAAAGTTACCTCATCCTCACGGGTTATATGGGTCATACTCTGCCCCCATTCTATTGAGCCCTGGGAACATTTCCCCTTTCTAAAGCAGACTATTAGAGGACACATTTGGACATTAGTTTACAGTTATACTTTGCACAAATTACACATTCTGCCATCCTTATATTTGACATTGTATAACTTTATTTAATAAAAGTGATAGTAAATGATAGTTTCACTACTGAAATATTGAATTGAATTACAATGCTCTGAATATTCAGTATAGATTTCATATTCTACTTTCATTCTCATCAGGACAACATATGTGTCTGTTGGTGCAGCAGAGGGGCTTCCTTGGCTTTCCTCATTGTTGGTTTTTTCCACTTCAGCAGATGCAGATTCAGCTTCTAGGGTGACACCCAGTGACTCCTCTGCTTTATCTCCTAGTTCTTCTAATAGGGAGCCTGCTGCTTCCAGGTTGTTATCTCTTGGAAGGAAGCGTCTGGAAGAGTTGTATTTGCTTCGCCTAGATTGGAGTGCATTGTGAAAGCTGCTGTATCTCTCAGGAATTCTTCTTGTGGTGGGTTGTATCTCACCTGAGGCCTCATCAGCAATGGAACCAGCTTGTTCCTGTATGCAGTGATTTACATCCAATGCTCGACGAGACTTTTTCTTCTTCTTTCTTTTTTTCTTCAGAGCTCTGGGGGCAAAAAACATATTTCAGAGGGTCTTCCATGAATTTTAGCATTGTAGAGCTAATTATTACCTACTACAGTTAAGAATGGTGAATAAGCACATAAGGTACATGCCATGCACATAGGCACATACCTGTAGCCACTTAGCTTTACTAGCTCCACCCATTCCATATCTCATGTCACCCATGAACACTTAATTACACATATTTAGCTTGTAACAACACTCCGTTATATAGAACTATTCCATTTTGTCAATAGTCCTTTCCATTTTATCCCTAACTCTTCTTATTTACAGTGCAGCATACAATATTATATCCCTATCATTGACACACAAACACTTACGTAACCAATTAACCTACCAGTATATCTTTGAACTATGGGAGAAAACTGAAGCCCCTAGAGGACATGCACAGAAACATGGGGAGCACATTACAGCCCACCCTGGTTGTGATTACTATACATATATAAATAATACTAACCACTAAGCCATTTATTTGGGTGTGAGGTATTGGACAGCAGCAATGTTTTTAATTTCAATCATCAACGCTTAATTTTCAATGCTTCTCAGTATAAGTTCCTTCTACACATTGTTTTGTATGAGCTTGAAACATTGTAAGGGGAACAATCTGTAATATTTATTTCCTCCACTCCCGACTACAGATTGCTGGGGTATCACTATCATTCCCATTATGTATCCCCATTTTGACATTTCTAGGCGCCACCGCCTGGAGATCTCAGTTCTATTATATTTGCAATTAGACAGATTTATCTGGATAAAGTTTCAGTGCTGCAGTGTTATTATTATAATGCTCCATTTCACTGACCATGTTTAGATATTTGTCTAATAAACAGAATATTAATAATCATCTACAGGTTTAACACAAAATGATCCTCAACGGAGGCGTACAATTATCTTCCCCACAATATGCTTTATACACCAAATATCTGTACTCACTCCTCCTGCTTCTCATTCCAATGTTCCTCGTTAGTTTTTAGGATATTGTTCATATCAAATAACTGACGCTGGTACAGCCAATCTACCATGCTTCTCTCCATGAGGGCAAGTGTCTGTCCTCCTTACTGCCTAGCAGCTGTAAGACACTAGAATACAGCTGGTTGTGATGTCACTGTTGAGGTCATAATAGTCTGATCAGGCAAAGTCTCCACTGAACACTGAGGGTTATTAGAGTGGAATAATAATAAAATGACATTGTTTTTTTTCCCATCATAATTATTATTGAACTATTACATTTAAAACATACATATCCATAAAGAAAGACATACACATTCCATGGTATTATTATAAAACATAAAATAAAAGGAAAGATCAATAAAACAATGGAAATCCATAAACCATCCACTAGTATCAAAATTCAAAATACAAGTTAACTTTATATTATTGTAAAATTTCTGATAAGTATCAGGTATCATTACTCCAATGTGGTCTCCTTGCAACCCTTTGTTTACCAATCAATAGGCAAATCGTTATTTTGAACTCTATTCTCATACCATTCTATAATTCTAAAGCAGTTATATATTAAGCTTTTAGTTTCATTCGGAAGTGAATTTCTATAACTTTCCTATATATTAAATAATTTTTTAACCTGACCAACTGATCTTTGAATAACATTAAAGTAGGATGTAGAAATTGCATCCAAACTTGTAAGATACATATTTTTTGCAACTGCTGAAATTCTAAAAAGCAATTTCTTAGCCATTTCCGTACATTTAAAAGATTTATCCAAAATCCCCTGTACCGGCCATTCGGAGGATAAGGGTACAACATTTACTAACTCTTCCTTAGCATATTCTTTAATTTGAATCTAAAATCGCTTTATATATATACACATAATCCCATAAATAGTGAAATAAAGAAACCTCAGATTTATTACATTTGGACACTTTGAGTCCCCACTAATCCCTATACTGTGAGACCTTTTAGGTGATAAAGATACTCTATAAAAAAGTTTAAAAAACATTTCAGTACATGAGCTATCACTTAAAGTGCGATTAGAATATATAAATTCTCCTGAGTAGTAGATAAATATAGATGTGGAAAATGAACCAACCATATAGACATTCCTGTTTCTCTATTAGTGCTATAATCTGGTATGTACAAAATGTTATAAAATTTTGCTAGAGCCTCATTTGTAAAATATATACTTTATCAGTTGCAAGTCAAGGGCATTCTCCCAATCTTTCAAGTCTAGACGTCACTGAAATCAAATAGTGTTATACCTGAAATATTGCTAAAGTAAAAGTGCTCATAAAGTCAAATTTAGAACAAATTTCAGAAAAAGTTAATCTTTTTTGTGTTATATTAATAAAATCTCGTATCTCTGGGTCCATGCACAAAATGGACTATAAGCTTTACCGCAGGGGTCGGCAACCCCCGGCACGCAGCTCCCTGAGTCCTGGTACGCCGTCCGACCATCCTAAATGACAGCCGGAGAAGAGCTGAACTGCTGTGCTTGCACAGCAGTTTAGTGGCGGCTGCGCAGTTCCTCCCAAGCACCATTGTGGACCCGATCACGCCTGGAAGAGGTAAGTACACAATTATATCATTCTTTACTCATTTATTAGTGGCCTAAAATTATTTTTTATGCAATTCTGAGGCCATAACAGTCATTGGGGACATTTTTTCTGTATCTAAAAATATTTGGAGGCACTTTGAAGTATGAAGAGAATTGGAGGCATTATTGTGGCATAAAAGGTATTGGGGGCAATACTGTGGCATAAAAGGTATTGGGGGCATTACTGTGGCATACAATCTATTGGGGGAATTACTGTGGCATAAAATCTATTGGGGGTATTACTGTGGCATACTATGTGTTTCTGGGGGCAACTGTGGCATAATATATGTTTATGGGGGCTACTGTGGCATACTATGAGTTTCTGGGGGCAACTGTGGCTAAGTATGATTTGTGGGCACAACTATGAGGCATAAGATGAATTGGGGGCACAATTATGAGGTATGATGTGAACTGGGGCACTACTGTGCGGCATAACGTTTTTTTGCTGGTCCCTTACTGTTAATATGATATTAGCCTCATAAAATGAGACATAAGGGAGGGGGCTGCTATAAATTGCCCGGGCCTGCTTGGTGGCCCGAGTCCCCACTAGAGACCTATCTTTGGAAAAAAAAAAATATATTTTAAAAGTACTTTTTTTTATTTTTTTTATTGAGTGCAGGGGGGACCGGTTGTGGCTAAATCCCCTTCAGCTCAGGAATCTTCAGACACCTGGTCATGTGACTGCAGTGGTCACATGGTACTCGGCGGGCTGCTGGATATCTTCCCATGCTGTGCAGTGGAGAAGGTAAGAAGAAGGTGTGCTGGAGAGGGGGCATTTGTGACTAAAGGTGATGGAGAGGGGCATGTGTGACTAGAGGTGCTGGGCAGAGAGGGGATATGTGTGACTAAAGGTGCTGGGCAGAGCGGAGGCAAGTGTGATTAAAGCATGTGGGCAGATGGAGGCATGTGTGATTAAAACATGTGGGCAGAGGGGACATATGTGAGCAAAGCTGCTGAGCAAGGGGGCATGTGTGAGTAATGCATTTTTCTGTAAGAGGGTGGCCTGGTGCTTTTCACCTGCTAGACATGCCCCCAATGATGCACTGCCACGCCCACAATTGTAGGACCTCTTGCATGGTAAAAAAATGTTGCGCCGCTTGACTATAAGGGGCCATGAATTTCTCTAGGCAGCCCTGTATGTATGTATGTATGTATGTATGTAGGTATGTATGTATGTATGTATGTATATATATATATAAATAATATATATCACACCCAACTGGCACACCTGGGTTTTACTAGATTTTAGCCGACACTCTGATTTGATAGAACAAGGTTGCCAACCCCTGCCTTACCGTCTTGGAAATCTCCATTTCCCAAAAAAGGCAAAAATAATGAATATTTATGGTGAAGTCCCCATTTCATTCGTATTTTATGCCAAATCCCCCAAGTATTGAATAATAGAGGATTATTCAATATTTCAAAAGGCATAACTAGACGAGTCATATGCAAAAGGACTCTAAAATCAAATTGTGGAATAAATTGTTGCTCCACTGTTAAGTTTGTAAGAACATTCTGTTGTCTAATCCAATAACCAATATATCTACAAATCACTGCTTGGTTATAAAACTTTATATCTGAAAAATTTAATCCCCCTTCTTGTTTTGTTTTTTTGTAAGATATTCATGCTTATCCTCACTTTTTTACCGTTCCAAATAAATCTTCGAAATATTATATTGAAGGTTTTTTCATCTCTTATAGTTAAACGTACTGGTAAGACATGTACAGGGTATAGTATTTTGGAGAAAATAATCATTTTAATTAGATTTACTCTACCTATAAAGGAAAGATGTAAGTGTTGCCACAATTTTAAATCTAATTCTACAGCATGGATAATACGTTTGACATTCAGTTTATATAGCTCTATGTTTTGGTAAATATATCCCTAAATATTTAATATATGGTTTAGCCCATTTCAGGGCAATATTTCTACTCCATAAAGGAGTTTCATCAGGTCCCAATGACATTTCCACTGATTTATCTATATTAATCGTAATCCAGAAAATAATCTGAATTGATTAATTGTATCCAAAAGATGGTGTAGATAATCCTGGGGCCTAGAAATATATAATAACAGATCATCAGCAAATGCTGTTAGTTTGATAGTAGTTTCTCCAATTTTTATACAGTGAAACTCTTCCCATTGCTGCAATGTTCAAATAATAGGATCAATATTAAGGTTAAAAAGTAATGGAGATAGGGGACACCTTTGTCTGATTCCCCTCAACATATGAATAGGTTCTCCTCTCTTATTATTAACCATTAGTTCTGTACATGGTTTGTTATACATATATTGTATGATTTTTTTAAAAAAAGAGGCCAAAACGCCCGTACCTCAAAAATCCTCTGAAAAAAAAATCTATGAGATATTGTCAAAAGCTTTTTCTGCATCTCAGCTCAATATAATATTATGGTTATCTTTTTTTTGTAGAAGATGCTATTACTGCTGCAAGTGCCGTTCTTATCCCCTTAACTGCATATCTTCCATGTGTAAAACCCAGTTGGTGGTCTGTCAACAAGAGAGGTATAATACTCTGTAATCTGTTTGCCATCATTTTGGCCAAAAGCTTAAAGCCTTGATTTAAAAGCGTAATTGGCCTATATGAAGACACCAATTCTTATCTGGCTTTGGTATTAATATGGTGTATGCTTCATTAAAGTTTTGATTTTTATGAATCTTCTGAAATAAATCTGTGAGAACAGGTATAATATTTGTTTTTAAATTTCTATAATACTCTCCACTAAAACCATCAGGGTCCGGGGATTTATTAGGGCGAATCTTAAATATAGCCGTCTGTACCTCTCTCTTTTTAATATCAGCATCTAATATTTCCCTTTGAGAAGATGTCAATTTGGGAATTTGCAGTTCTGAGAAAAACTTAGGTTTCTTTATTTCACTGTTTATGGGATTATGTGTATATATATAAAGCAATTTTAGATTCAAATTAAAGAATATGCTAAGGAAGAGTTAGTAAATGTTGTACCCTTATCCTCCGAATGGGCGGTACAGGGGATTTTGGATAAATCTTTTAAATATACGGAAATGGCTAAGAAATTGCTTTTTAGAATTTCAGCAGTTGCAAAAAATATGTATCTTACAAGTTTGGATGCAATTTCTACCTCCTTCTTTAATGTTATTCAGTTGGTATATGTATTTAAGATGGATTGGATCGAGGCATCAATATACAAAGAGAAACAGGTTAAAAAATTATTTAATATATGGGAAAGTTATATAAATTCACTTCCGAATGAAACTAAAAGCTTAATATATAACTGCTTTAGAATTACAGAATGGTATGAGAATAGAGTTCAAAATAATGATTTGCCTATTGAATGGTGAACAAAGGGTTGCAAGGAGACCACATTGGAGTAATGATACCTGATACCTATCAGAATTTTTACAATAACATAAAGTTAACTTGTATTTTGAATTTTGATACTAGTGGATGGTATATGGATTTCCATTGTTTTATTGATCTTTCCTTTTATGTTATGTTTTATAATAATACCATGGAATGTGTATGTCTTTCTTTATGGATATGTATGTTTTAAATGTAATAGTTCAATAATAATTATGATGGGAAAAAAAACCAATGTCATTATATTATTATTCCCCTTTAATAACCCTCAGTGGTCAATGGAGACTTTGCCTGATCAGACTATTATGACCTCAGCAGTGACATCACAACCAGCTGGATTCTAGTGTCCTACAGCTGCTAGGCAGTAAGGAGGACAGACACTTGTCGTCATGGAGAGAAGCATGGTAGATTGGCTGTACCAGCGGCAGTTATTTGATATGAACAATATCCTAAAAACTGACGAGGAACATTGGAATGAGAAGCAGGATGAGTGAGTACAAATATATGGTGTATAAAGCATATTGTGGGGAAGATAATTGTACGCCTCCGTTGAGGATCATTTTGTGTTAAACCTGTAGATGATTATTAATATTCTGTTTATTAGACAAATATCTAAACATGGTCAGTGAAATGGAGCATTATAATAATAACACTGCAGCACTGAAACTTTATCCAGATAAATCTGTCTAATTACAAATATAATAGAACTGAGATATCTAGGTGGTGGCGCCTAGAAATGTCAAAATGGGGATACATAATGGGAGTGATAGTGATACCCCAGCAATCTGTAGTCGGGAGTGGAGGAAATAAATATTTTCTGGCGACAGGTGGATGCTGTGCTTGTTAGAGATAATAAATAGGACAACAGTTCATGGGTGTTAACTAGAGGTCAGTGGAGTAATGCAGGTGCAATATGAACAAGTTTGTGTGTTGGTGGAGGGGTGAAAGATGACACAGTAAATAAGAAGAGTTAGGGATAAAATGGAAAGGACTATTGACAAAATGGAATAGTTCTATATAATTGAGTGTTGTTACAAGCTAAATATGTGGAATTAAGTGTTCATGGGTGACGTGAGATAATGCTAAGTGGCTACAGGTATGTGCCTATGTGCATGGCATGTACCTTATGTGCTTATTCACCATTCTTAATTGTAGTAGGTAATAATTTGCTCCACAATGCTAAAATTCATGGAAGACCCTCTGAAATATGTTTTTTGCCCCCAGAGCTCTGAAGAAAAAAAGAAAGAAGAAGAAAAAGTCTCGTCGAGCATTAGATGCAAATCACTGCATACAGGAACAAGCTGGTTCCATTGCTGATGAGGCGTCAGGTGAGATACAACCCACCACAAGAAGAATTCCTGAGAGATACAGCAGCTTTCACAATGCACTCCAATCTAGGCGAAGCAAATACAACTCTTCCAGACGCTTCCTTCCAACAGATAACAACATAGAAGCAGCAGGCTCCCTATTAGAAGAACCTAGAGATAAAGCAGAGGAGTCACTGGGTGTCACCCTAGAAGCTGAATCTGCATCTGCTGAAGAGGAAAAAAGCAACAATGAGGAAAGCCAAGGAAGCCCCTCTGCTGCACCAACAGACACAACTGTTGTCCTGATGAGAATGAAAGTAGAATATGAAATCTATACTGAATATTCAGAGCATTGTAATTCAATTCAATATTTCAGTAGTGAAACTATCATTTACTATCACTTTTATTAAATAAAGTTATACAATGTCAAATATAAGGATCGCAGAATGTGTAATTTATTTGAAAGTATAACTGTAAACTAATGACCAAATGTGTCCTCTAATAGTCTGCTTTAGAAAGGGGAAATGTTCCCAGGGCTCAATAGAATAGGGGCAACGTATGACCCATATAACCCGTGAGGATGAGGTAACTTTGCATTCACCTATCACCAAGTTCTGTCTTGGATTAATTTTACACTGAATGTGTGCTCACCCTTCAGGGGGGAAATCTAGGAGAACTCCTACCTATCTTCCCTTCAACACAATGGGGTCTGTTTATCATTGCTGGGCAGTGGGCAGCAGTACTTAAGGATCTGTACTGCTGCTATTGAAGAATACTTACCTGTCGTGTGATCCTCAGTGGAAATCCCTCTCTGCAACGAAAGGGCCTGGCTCCATTAAGGGCTGGGAAAAAGAAAAAAAAAAATCCCCAAAAATCTGGTATTTTGAAAAGATGATACTCCGATGTGACTCTCCTGTAGTTTTAAGAATGATAGGCTGGAGATAAGCCCCTCCTTAATGGGATGGAAGGAGATTTCATATATATATATATATATATATATATATATATATATATATTAAAAACAGTGAAAAGACAACGGCGCTCAGCGTAACAGCAAACGGTCACGTGAATAAAATCGTGCTCAAATATTAGAAATCACATACAGTAGGCTGCTTCACTTTAAACATCAACTTGCAGATGTAAGACCTAGATAGATACAAAAGAAAGAGAAGCACCAAACATAGTGTGATACCATCAATGCCCAAAAAAAAGTGACCATATAATTCAAATTGGCCTCGTACCAAAAATAAATAATAAAATCGCTTATCTGGGGAATAATATCCCTCTGAAATGCCAAGTTCCTCCTTGTATAGATTGGACCTTCTGTTCATTGGATTCCAAAATTGGGTATATATAAAGCAGGCTTATCTGTAATATAGACTTATCCAAAGTCCTTAGGGAGCCCCTTTGGCCGCAGATGACAGGAATTATTTTTCACCAAACAGGCAGGCAACCACGAGGAATAGATAACTCTTTTCGCCTCCCTAGTCACAGATACCAAAGCCTCCTTCCAAATTACCTATCAGGGTAGTGAAATACTGATGCTCCCTTGACGTGTTTCGTCTATAAATAACTTTCTCAAAAGGGTTTTTTGGCATTGATGGTATCACACTATGTTTGGCGCTTCTCTTTCTTTTGTGTATATATATATATGTGTGTATGTGTGTTTTTGGTTTCCATAATAAGAGGAAATGATAACATCTAATCTATCTTGTGCACAAATATTAGGTCCTACATCTTCTTATAAGGATTCTCTCATGAAATGTGGAAGGACTTAATTCACCAGTTAATACTTACGCATTTAAGAAAAAAATCTCCTGGTGTAGTCCTGCTTCAAGAGACACACTGAAAAGCCTCCCAAAATTCTTTTCTTAAAAGTAATTGGATTCAAGAATGTATATCAGGACCATTTATGAGTAAAAAACGGGTGGTGTTAATTTTGTTTGGGAAAAGGATGCAATATGTGAAAGGTGAAGTTATTCAGGATGTCGAGGGAAGATTTATATTGGTAGACATAAGTATAAATGGAGAAATATTTACTATACTTAATATATATGCGCCTAACACTCCTAATAGAAATTTTTATTTGAAAATTTCACAAATTTTGATGCAACGTACTACATACAATCTGATAATAGGAGGTGATTTTAATGCTATGGACAATCCATAAATGGATAGATCTACTATACCCACTTTGGGTTCAGTTAAATCTACAGAAGAAATTCATATATTAAAAACACAACATAATTTGGTGGACCCTTGCAGAATATTGAACCCTACAGATAGGTCTTATACACACCACACCAAAGTGCATAATACACTTTCTCGTACTGATTATATTATGATATGTAACACTTTACTTTCACAAATTAGAAATACAAACTTAGAAAATATTCTTATTTCTGATCACGCACCTATTATGTTAGACATTGAAAAAAATGAGCACAATCACATGGATCCCCTATGGCGTTTTCCTTCATATTTAGCGCAAAATGATCAATTTAAATTATTTTTTTTAAATAAATGTGATGAATACGCTATTGAGAACCAGCAACATAAGGAAGACTCAGCACTTTATTATTGCATATTCAGCAGCAAAAAAACAAGGAATAGAGGGATCAGTATAAGGTGCTAAATACGTTAATCAAGACTAATTATGACTTATATAACATCAATCCAAATCCCTCAACATTCGAAAAATATGGATAGTAAAAAAAACGCTTGAACCCTTTTTGCTAAACCAGGCAAACAGTAGAACAGTGTATGCAGGCCTGGCGCTTCCATTAGGCAACCTTTGGCAGTTGCCTAGGGCGCTGGGACCTGCAGGGCGCCGCTGACTAGATTTTGTAATCTAGTCAGCGGATTGGGGACAGAGGTGCAGCGGCGGCGTGGCGCCAGCTGATTTGTAAAGTCCGTCGGATGCGCCCGGGCAGCCGCACTCACACATGATCACTGACTGTCAGTGATCATGTGATCTCTCTGTCCAATGTGCTCGCCTGTCCCTGCTCCTGATCTCACACTGTCTGTCAGTGACAGTGTGAGTAAAGTTATTTCCCCACGCCCCTCCCCTTCCAGCATGCACTGCTCCATCCTCACTCCTCTGTGTGAAGCAGCCATTGAAGAGATAAAGAGAAGAAGGAAGAGGTTTGAAGAGCCCCCCTCCTGCTTTTGCTGACCAGACCAGAGAAAAAAGAGTGAGTATATGCAATCTAATTACTTATTTAGTTATTATTTTTTTTTAAAAGAGGGTGCACAAAGTCCAATCTAGGAAGTAGGGAGGTATAAAAAAAATGTGATCAGTCAGTGATCATGTCTGAGTGCGGCTGCCCGGGCGCATCCGACGGACTTTACAAATCAGCTGGCGCCACGCCGCACCTCTGTCCCCAATCCGCTGACTAAATTACAAAATCTAGTCAGCGGCGCCCTGCAGGTCCCGGCGCCCTAGGCAACTGCCTAAGGTTGCCTAATGGAAGTGCCGGGCCTGTTGACAATCATGGAATAGTGACTGTAGTGTGTGCCAGGCAAATATTTTGTATATTAATATGTTGCAAGTTCACCATTTCTT
Source organism: Mixophyes fleayi (assembly GCF_038048845.1). Classification (NCBI taxonomy): domain Eukaryota; kingdom Metazoa; phylum Chordata; class Amphibia; order Anura; family Limnodynastidae; genus Mixophyes; species Mixophyes fleayi. The sequence continues at coordinate 195,386,066 of NC_134405.1, forward strand.
GCTGCCTTCGAATATGATCTAATGATTGGTTGGATGAGCCCTTTTTGCACCTTAGATTCATATTAATCCTACTTTCCAAAACTTCTATTCACATTTTTTTCCTTTGTCAGGACATCCTCATCCTAAAAGCTGATCACTAATTTGCGCTTTCCTAAAACTTTCAGACTTGCAAATTTAGGAACTGATTAGGATCTGACTACCTTATTGTATTCGGTCCGGATCTCCTGCTTGTACATCTTCTTATAAGGATTCTCTCATGAAATGTGGAAGGACTTAATTCACCAGTTAATACTTACGCATTTGTAAAGTCTAGCCAACTTGGTTGTCTTTGTCTGAAAAGATGCGTACGGTACGCTACGACGTACAAGGGCACGCTACGGCGTGAAAGGGCGTGCGCCTCCACTACACGTGGCAGCAACAGTAATTGCTCTTTTACCATACATTCGCACAAACACACATACTTATAAAATAGTACACATTAATGATAGTTGCAACACATAGTCAGTTATGTCGAAATATAGTAGTATTTATATGTTATATCAGAGTTACATGCATATTAATGAAATACACGGAACGGGTTGAAGGAATAACATCATGAGTGGTATCATAATGAACCTTGTTACATATCCTACTGTTTGGTTCACTCTGCGAGGGAATCGCAGAGTGCATACACAAGTTATGAATGATTGGGAATTATGAACTACTTAAGACTAAGGAATCTTGGCGGGAAGAGCAGAGCAGGGGGTATCCCTGCTGAGATGACCCCCTCCTTTGTATTCCTTTGTATGAAGTGGCCAATGATGACAACCCCTTGGACCTTCCTGAGACCTGGACCAATAGATGCAAGCTATTCCATCTTCATTGTATTACTGTATGTGATTGTGTATATAAGCAGCAGCTTATGATCCAGAGTGCAGACATCTTGTCCCCAGACTTCAGGATTGAATGACTGCACTGGATCCAGAGCGCCTGCGATAAGTAACGGCTGTATTTACTATTACTTCGCTTGAGCATTTTATTCTACTTATTGCGAATAAATCTCTGTGCTTTGGAAACACAACTCGAGGTTCGACAATCGTTATTGGTTAGCGACAATACGCACATAATAATTTGGGGGCTCGTGAGCTTTGGAGGTTTCGTTGCCGATGATATGCAAGACCAACGGATTTCGGTTCCTCAACAAAGCGTGGAGACGCGTCATAAACGGGTAAGAACGCATGGTGTTCAAAACCTGAATTTTACTCTGTGTTGCGAAACCGAATGTCCGTTTTGCATTATCTAGGGCACGCTAACTAGAACCTAGGGACAAAAGAGAAAACTGTTTCTTTTTTTCTGTGATTGTGCGTTTTAACTGTATTGCATTGCTTAGCGTATGTGTATTTCCTGCTGTGCGTACGCGAACTTCCGGTAGACTTGCCACGTGGTTAAACAATCGTTTTGATAGTTATTATATGTGCATAGTATAATTACTTGTGAAAGCCTCTGAGATATTATTACTGTTGTTGGGAACTTTTGATTTTCTGCGCAGAAAAGGTGTATAGTGTGTGATGTTGTAACGTAGATACACTGTTCATTATTCATTGTGCTCAGTTGCTGTCTGACGAGGCGGATTGCCCAACTGAAGGACGGTATAAAGGGCAGGTATACCGAATGCGAAAACCGGGTTTTCGCAAAGCGCTACCAATAGATCGCAAGGTTTGCTAATAATTAGTATTGGTAGGCAGTGCGATCAAACCGCACCGTTAGTGCGATTTGGTGAAGCAGCTAGGAGGAATTATATTGGAAAGGCTGGTTGATTGTATTGACTTTGTTCTCCCAGTTATAATAAACTCAGCAGATTTTGTGGTTGAGCCAGGGTATCGAGGAGCTGATAGCCCTTGGGGCCCACAGTGATATTTCTGTATTAGGGATCCTCGCCGGGTGCGAGAAAAGCGAGTGAACGCGGCTAAAGGAAATACGTTCACCGAGCATTAGAGATCTCTAGCTGTGATTATAGCAACAAAGTTGGTATATTGTTCAACATGGGTGCTAAGCATACGCTAGAGATGGTCAGTGTACTGCCTAAAGAAGCCCCTATTGGTTCAGCTAGGTTTCTCATGTGTAAGAAATATGGTGCATACGCAACTGTGTATTGTGACACGTGGGTCAAGATGACCAAAACTTGTGATAGGCCTTTCCCAACAATAGGAAGTTTTAATGCAGAGGTACTAAATACTGTAAAAGATAAAGTATGGTTGATTACCTCAACAAAAGTGAGGAATAAACATAATGATTGTTTAAAATTGTGGCAAATGGAAGGTAACACGTGGCAGAGCAGCGAATGCAAACCGGAAGTAGGCGTGACGAAAAGCGCGCGCAAGGCGGATGTAACCGCTGCGAAGCGTGGCGAACTCAGCGCAAGCGCGCCCCCGCCACCTTATGTGGCGGGAGGGGTAAGTACAGCCGTTGTTAAAACTGAAACTAGAAAAATTGCTAAGTTGTACCCTGTTTTAAGCCAGTTTCAATCAAGTGTATCTGAAAATGAAGATGAACCCACTGTGATTTCAGCCATTGCCCATGCTGTTAGTGTACTAGAGGCTCAGCGCAAGTATGAGAAAATGGCTGAGATAGGTGAGAGTAGCGTGATCACTAGGAGTGAGAGCATTCTAAATCTAGAACCAGCAAATCCTGTAATGTCCCCTGAAGTTAGTGTACCAGAGGGTGCATTCCCAGTCCGCACAATATCAGTTCCCAATGGGAAGCCAGATAAAGATGGTGTAGTTCCTTTAAGAAATGTTACAATGCATTGTCCCTGGACTAGATCAGAATTACGTTCCATTATGACTGAATTCCCAGATCCTAGAAAAGAGTTGGCTAAGTGTCAGAAATTTGTTAAAGACTTAGGGAATGCCCACGAACCAACCAATAAGGATTGGCGTGTAGTGTTGAGGGCGTGCCTTCCTCCCAATACTAACATACAAAAATTCATTGAAGATTTTTTGTTGGAGGAAGATGACACCTTGACTGATGAAATTAACCAAAAGAATATAGAACAAATTGTCAAACACTTAGCCATCTATTTTCCAGTAGTAGTAAATTGGAGTAAGATTTTCACCATTAAACAAAAGGATAGTGAAACAGCAGCAGCTTACTTCACTAGAGCTATAGCAGCGATAACACGGTTTACTGGGATATCCAACATAAGTGAGGACCCACATCACAGAGAGGTAGCTGTAGGGGTACTGATGGATGGCCTTATTGAAAATTTAAAGACGAGAGTACAAACCACATTACCCAATTGGAGAGGCATCACGGTAGACTCTCTTAGGGAGTCTGCTGTGGAGCATGACAAAAACCTTTTTAGAAAAAGGGAGGAGAAAAGTAATAGGTTAATGACGGTAAGTATACAGGCTCTAGAGGGGATGCATACACGACCACCAGCATACAACCCATATAACAAGAAACCTAAAGTGATCAGGTGTTTCAAATGTAACGAGGAAGGACATTACGCTAGAGATTGTAAAAAGGAAAGACTCAATACACAGAAGGGTGGGTCACATAGATATCCTCCAAGGAGGGATTCACATAGACTAGAAGACTCACATCTACCCGCGCATATTACAGCAGCAAATGCTGCGCGGGAAATCAATAGTCAGCGCTAGGGGTCAGGTCATACCTGTAGTCTACAGCCAGTGAGGTTAACTGAGAGTCAGAGTGAAGAACCAACAATGATAGTTGATATAGCTGGTAGGAAACAAACTTTTCTTGTAGATACAGGGGCGGCCCGATCTGTGATAACCTCTCCTTTCAATCTACAGGTGACCAGTAAAACTATTCCAGCTATGGGGGTAACGGGAAAAGTGTTACATTATTCTCTAACTAAACCCGCTGAAGTTACTATCGGCCCCCTGCATACTAAGCATTCGTTTCTCTTGGCTGCAGCGGCTCCTACTAACTTACTAGGGAGAGACTTGTTATGTAAAATGGGATGTGTCATATACTGTACTTCTGATGGTGTGTTCTTAGATATACCGGAGAAGGTCGTATATGAGGTACAGGATATATTGGACACCCCTCAAAGGTTAATGTTACACTCTCCTGTTATAGAACAAAGTCCATCTCAAGTAAAGGGGATGTTGCTGGAAATACCAGGTTCCCTATGGACCAGAGATGGACAGGACACTGGACTGATGGCAAACGTAGCCCCTGTCATGGTCAATCTAAAAAGTGGTAGGATAGCTCCAAAAATCCCACAGTATCCATTAAAACCGGAGGTGGAACTAGGGGTATTTCCTGTTATTGAGAGGCTGTTACAACAAGGGATTTTAATTCGTACAGCCAGTACAGCAAATAGTCCCATTTTCCCTGAGAAGAAAAATGGGGGGAGGGGCTATAGATTAGTCCAGGACTTAAGGGGAATTAATAAAGTTGTTGAGAGCCAATTCCCCGTAGTGCCAAATCCAGCTGTCATCCTCATGCAGATTCCACCGTCTGCCAGTCATTTTACTGTCATTGATCTATGTTCTGCTTTCTTCTCAGTCCCTCTTCACCCTGACTGCCAATACCTTTTTGCATTCTCCTACAGGGGAGTGCAATACACATGGACCAGACTACCCCAGGGGTTCATTGACAGCCCCAGTATTTTCTCCCAAGCCTTACATGACTGTTTGCAATCCTTTCAACCCCACAATGGGTCTGTTCTAATTCAATATGTGGACGATTTGTTGTTGTGCTCTGATTCTTTTATGTCATGTTTACATGATACTAAATTGTTGTTGCTTCATCTTTCACAAACAGGGCACAAGGTGGCAAAGGATAAATTACAGCCATGTCAGACTAAAGTCAAATACTTAGGACACTGCCTCACTAAGGGGCTAAGACACCTGACAACCGACAGAATTGAGGCCATACAACACATGACTCTGCCGCAGAGCCAGAAGCAGATTCGTACTTTCTTGGGGATGTGTGGATACTGCAGATCCTGGATCCCAGGTTTTTCTATTCTGGCATTACCATTGCAGGAGCTAGTCTCTTCCTCGAAACCAAAACGTGTTGTACACACAGAAGAGTCAGAGCAAGCGTTCTTTAATCTTAAAGATAGTCTGACTAGAGCCCCTGCATTGGGAATACCTGATTATGAAAAGCCTTTTGAGCTATTTTGTACAGAAGCTGATGGCTGCGCAGCAGATGTCCTCGCACAGAAACATGGTGACACTAGCAGACCGGTAGCATACTACAGTGCACAATTAGACAATGTGGCAAGATCACTCCCAACATGTCTCAGAAGTGTAGCAGCAACGGCTCTTCTGGTGAGTAAGAGCGAGGACGTAGTATTAGGACACAATTCTACTATCTATACACCCCACGCTGTATCAGCTCTGTTAAATTCAGCCCAAACCAGACACGTTTCTTCAGCTAGATTCACAAAGTGGGAACTAGCCCTGATGGCACCCTCAAACATCACCATCAAACGATGTAGCACCTTAAATCCAGCTACATACCTTCCGTATGTGTCTCAAGAGACAGAAAGGGTGGGAGGTGAGGAGACCCTGGTTGATGATGAGTTAGGCAAGAATACTGACACGCATGACTGTATGGAACACCTGAATCAGACCTTTACTGCGAGACCCGACATACGTGACACCCCCTTAGAAAATGTAGATTTTACGTTTTATACAGACGGAAGTTGCCATAGACAGACAGAGACAGGAGAGCTATGTACTGGTTATGCTGTTGTAGACGATCAGGATGTGGTAGAAGCTGAACCCCTTGGCCCACCTCACTCAGCCCAGGTGGTGGAACTAGTAGCACTAAGGAGAGCGTGTGAATTGGCAGAGGGTAAATCAGCCAACATATATACTGACTCTAGGTACGCCTTCGGGGTAGTGCACAATTTTGGGGCCCTTTGGCGTCTTAGAAACTTTACGACAGCAGCAGGTACACCAGTGGCACACTCACAACACATAAAAGGACTTCTGATAGCGATACAGTTACCCAGAACAGTAGCCGTCATAACGTGCAAAGCCCATACCTTTGAAGAAGACCCAGTGTCATTGGGCAACAACAGGGAAGACGAAGCTGCTAAATGGGCAGCAGGGCAACCTATGACTGTATTGACCGAGACTATGATGGTTTTTCAGACATTAGACATGCAGAAATTAATTGAAATGCAAGATCTGTGTTCCCTGCAGGAAAAGGCGGTCTGGAAGGCGAAGGGATGTGGTCAAGAGTCCTCAGGACTCTGGAGGGATGGACAAGGTAAGCCTGTAGCTCCCCGAACATACTATCCAAGCCTGGCTGAAGCAGCACACGGCCTGACTCACCTGGGTAAAGAAGGTATGTGCAAACTGGTGAGAGCATACTGGTGTGCTCCCGGATTTTCCTCTCAGGCTGGTAAGAAAGCAATGTCATGTCTTACTTGTTTGAGGAAAAATGTTGGGAAAACTATTCCAACTGAGCCATCCCACATCCCTCCTACAGACGGACCTTTTCAGGTAATACAAATTGACTATATCCAATTACCACCGTGCAGGAATTTAAAGTATGTGTTAGTGTGTATTGATGTGTTTTCCGGTTGGGTAGAAGCATATCCAGCAGCCACTAATACTGCTGTGTTCACTGCAAAGAAAATTGTACAAGACTTTGTGTGTAGGTTCGGTATCCCTAGAATCATTGAAAGTGATAGGGATACCCATTTTACTGGTGACATATTCCAAAATATGTGTAAACTCATGGGAATCAGTAGCAGACTTCACACCCCTTACCGACCACAAGCCAGTGGTAAGGTAGAGAGAGTAAACGGTACTATAAAGAACAAGCTGGGTAAGATAATGGCTGAAACTGGGTTGGCATGGCCTGAGGCTTTGCTGTTGGTCCTCCATAGCATTCGAACCACTCCTAGACCTCCTCTTAATCTGTCCCCCTTTGAGATACTGTTCGGACGACAACCTCATTTGATCGTGAGTCCACAAGACGACTTGAAGTGACTGTACAATATCTTATAAGAATGAGTAGACAGCTAAAACAACAACAACAAAAACTAAAAATGCTGTCACCTGGTATGCCAGAGACGAACTGTCATGATGTTGAACCTGGAGACTATGTTATGATCCGCAATTTCTTACGTTCAGGTTGTTTAACAGACCGTTGGGAAGGCCCGTACCAAGTGCTGCTGACCAGTACTACATCACTGAAGGTTGCAGAGAGAGACCACTTGGGTCCATTCCACCCACTGCAGGAGAGTCCCTAATCCGGAGAAAGTGCAAGACAAAACTCAGACCGACGACATAGAGCTGTCACTCGTGAGCCTGTTCCGGGAGACCTAAAGCCTGCAGTTGAGACACCTGAACCAGAGACGTTGCCTCAGAACTATCTTTCCAGCGATGGAGTGGCGGTTTTTTTTTTTTCTTTTGTTCCAGGATTTTCCTTGTTTTTACTTTTTCTAGGACATTCTATTTTTGTGAAGGAGGATGGAGAACGGAGGAGAGTTCTGGGAGTGATACGGATGAAATGGAGGCCGAAGAAAAGTTAATAGGATACTCTGAGCAGCCCATTATCAAACTTGGTCCAGGGGTTATGAAAAGGTCTGCTAGCTCAGGAACTCAGAGGCAGTGTGAGGGGCTATTGTCTGATGAGTATTGTATCTGCAAGTTCTGCGACTCCCTAGTTGAAGAGAGATGCATCCAACGATGCCAGTCCCCCAGTACTCTGAATATAGGCGGGCATCCTTTGGAGGATTATCACTCCCTGGTGGGTAAGGTGCTAAACCAAACCGAGTGTTGGGTGTGCTCTCACGTGCCTCAAGGGCAGCATAACATAGGACTAGTGCCATTCCCTCTAAACATATCCGAAGTACTTGAATTAAGGGGTGGGAGGCCCATAGAAGGGAGGTACAATAACACTAGGTCCCCTAGTCTGACGCTTCGACAATACTCCATAGGCAAATCTTTGCTGTGCCTAAACATATCTCATGCAAAGCGCCTGGAGAATTGGGAGGCTGACCTATCAGATCAGACAATGGCTCGCCACACTCATTTTAGAGGGAGACTCACAAGGTCACTACTAGGCAGGAATGTTGATGGAGGTCACAAATTAGGGCGTATAACCAAACATAAGAAGGTATCCATTGGAAAAGTCTCTACAGATAAATGTAAAATTGTCATTAATGCCGACACGTGTCTGGAACAAATGGAGACACTGGGCATGGGTAGTTTTATCAAAACTCTGTGTGATATAATTCATGGGCATACTGCTCCTTATGTTCTCCCTGATGATGTGTATTTTGTTTGTGGGAGGAAAGCTTATTCCTGGGTGACTCAGAGTTCCAAGGGCTTGTTTTCTAGCTAAACTGGTTCCTGAAATCATGACTATTACTCATGAAGAAATGGTTGATATTCACAAGACTACATCACCACCATACATACACACACAGTATGAACACCGTGGCAAGAGAAATATGATTCCTGGTGAGGAACCCATAGCTACAAAATTGATTAGTGAAACTGCTGGTTTCCAAGTTATGGTTGCTCTAGAACTCACCAGGACCGCTCGGGGAACATTAAACTTTAAATATATCCAAGACCTAGCCAAATTAATAGATAATATCACCGAGATGTATGATGACACTTTCAGGTATACTGGAAGGGAGCTACAAGCGTACAAGGAGTTGGTACAACATAGACTGGTACTAAATTATCTCACCTCTATTACTGGTGGGTACTGTGTGACACTGGCCACCCAGTTCGGTGTCAAATGTTGCACGTACATTACTAATAATACGGATGACCCTAAAGAGGTTATAGACTGGAAGATGGATGAAATTTTGCAGCTGAAATGGGAATTTCGAAAGAGCCATAATTCTTCGTTATATGAGGTCGGGGAAAAGGTGGTGGGTTGGTTCTCATGGTTGAACCCAGCAAAATGGTTCTCCGGTCTGGGGGAGTGGGTACAGGAAATGATTGCGAGTGTAGGTAAGCTCCTTCTCCTTATACTGGGTGTCATCTTAGCAATTGGTTTAGTTGTCAAATGTGTTCCTACTGTGTTGAAGTGTGGAAAATGGTCTCATAGGAGTAACACTGAGAAAGAGACTGAAAGGGTGGTACCAGATACCGAGATCATGGTCTGTGAAGAAGTATTGTATAATCCTGAACTTGAAACGGTGATTGGGTGATAGTTTATTACACTATCAAAGGGTGGAACTGTCGAAGTCAGCAAATTGGATAAAGTCATTTCAATTAAAGTCTAGCAAACTTGGTTGTCTTTGTCTGAAAAGATGCGTACGGTACGCTACGACGTACAAGGGCACGCTACGGCGTGAAAGGGCGTACGCATCCACTACACGTGGCAGCAACAGTAATTGGTCTTTTACCATACATTCGCACAAACACATACTTATAAAATAGTACACATTAATGATAGTTGCAACACATAGTCAGTTATGTCGAAATATAGTAGTATTTATATGTTATATCAGAGTTACATGCATATTAATGAAATACACGGAACGGGTTGAAGGAATAACATCATGAGTGGTATCATAATGAACCTCGTTACATATCCTACTGTTTGGTTCACTCTGCGAGGGAATCGCAGAGTGCATACACAAGTTATGAATGATAGGGAATTATGAACTACTTAAGACTAAGGAATCTTGGCGGGAAGAGCAGAGCCCCCTGCTGAGATGATCCCCTCCTTTGGATTCCTTTGTATGAAGTGGCCAATGATGACAACCCCTTGGACCTTCCTGAGACCTGGACCAATAGATGCAAGCTATTCCATCTTCATTGTATTACTGTATGTGATTGTGTATATAAGCAGCAGCTTGTGATCCAGAGTGCAGACATCTTGTCCCCAGACTTCAGGATTGAATGACTGCACTGGATCCAGAGCGCCTGCGATAAGTAACGGCTGTATTTACTATTACTTCGCTTGAGCATTTTATTCTACTTATTGCGAATAAATCTCTGTGCTTTGGAAACACAACTCGAGGTTCGACAATCGTTATTGGTTAGCGACAATACGCACATAACATTAGTCAGACAAACAGTGTTCACACAAGCAGTGTTGTGTTGGTTTTGTGGGAAGGGAATTACCTGTCCACTTGTGCTACTGTGGTAGTGTGGACAGGGCTGCATGTGTGAGGGGCAGTGTCATGAGGATAGGAATGGAGGCAGCAAGAAGCTACTGACAGAAAGAAGCAACAGGGTCAAATATATCTAACTATCTAACTTATTTATGTTTTCAATGAATATTAATCTAACAGCCTCCATTTTCAACTACATGTAGACTGCTTTGTTAAAGGTATTACAAACTATTTCTATGGTTTGACATATCCCAGCAGTGTGAATTTCGGGCTGATGCATATCATATGATCAATCTTTAACAAATTATGCAAGTAGCACATAACCCTATTTTAACATGCCAGAGTTCTAGATTCATGTATCCCATTTTCCTGGACTTCTGCAGTCAGCCTCCCCAAGTCTAAAGTACCACCTGCTAACTGAACATTACATTTCTGAATGGATGGTCAGCTCTGCTCTCCTTCACCAGACATTAGTTTCTAGATGTTAAATCCTCTGCAGAAACACAGTTTGGGAATCAGATCCTTCATATTATACTGCTTCAGTATGTCCCACTGTAAGGGCTGCCATGGAGTAAGCAAAGGAAATAAGAGAAATATATACTTAACAATCATTGATTTCTTTTAATTGAAGTGCTCCATGGCAGCCCAATATTCCCACCCATGTTCTCTAATTATGTTTTCATAGGACAGCTTTGGAAGATTCTCAGAGATATCAGAGTGGAGGAGCAGCCACGTTACAGCCTCTAGATATGCTCCTTCCCACCCTATATCTATTGATTTGGGAGTTAACCCATTCTACCATTGTAAGTGCTGCTATAGAGTAAGGAAAGGAACTACACAATCCCCATTGCCCTTGTTTGAAAAAGTTTTCTATCCTTTATATATTATATTATCTATTATCTATAATTGAGCACACATTGTTAAACTACTAAAAATAAAACAGAAAAACCTACAAAAAATACCCACCCCAAATCATTAGCACTATCGATGCTAAATTAATTAAACTAGGAATTTCATATAACACAATTTACAATTAATGTATAATCAAAGAACAACTCATAAATCATCACACCACACATGCAGATGACAGATAAATATCAGTAAAACATGTTTATGTTTAAAATATACACTAAAGAATTAGCATTGTTAATTTGTGTTCCCTTGATCTCCTCCATGGCAGCAAATATTAATGTGTTAATTTTCCATTCCAAAAAAGTCAGGACAAAAAAAAAAAAAACAACAACTCTGAGGGGTATATAAGGTCACTCCTCCTTCCTCCAGGATGCACATGGTCAGCAACAATACTAAGGTAGACTGTGGCATTTAAAGAATGCACATTTGGTATTAGATTGTCTAATGTGTGCCAAGAAAACATTGCTCAATTGACACAAGGCAGGATGGATCCATAGATTTATGTTGTTTACATCAAATTCTGTCTGTACTCTCTGCATGTTGCAGCAGAGATTCATCAGACCAGGCAACATTTTTCCAATTTTCAACTCTCCAGTTTTGGAAAGCCTGTGCCCACCATATCCTCAGTTTCCTGTTCTTAGCTGATGGGAGTGGAACCCAGTGTAGTCTTCTACTGCTGTAGCTCATCCACTTCAAAGATCAATGTGCTGTGTGTTCAGATATACTCTTTTGCATACTACTGTTATAACACATGGTTATTTGAGTTGCTGTCACATTGCTGTCAACTTGAACCAGACTGACCATTCTCCTCTGGCCTCTCTCATTACCAAGTCGATTCTGCCTACCGAACTGCTGTTCATTGGATTTTTTTCATTTGCACACCATTCTTTGTTAACTGTATCAACTGTTGTACGTGAATCTGTTTTTACACATTTAGCTCTGGCACGTGATTGGCTGATTAGGTATTTACATTAATGAGCAGTTGTAACAAGAAAAGTGGCCTCCGAGAGTGTGTGCCTATTTCTCTCTCTCTCTCTCTATATATATTATATATATATATATATATATATATATATTTATTTTTTTCCAATCTAATGTAAAACTGGCTCACATTCAAAAACTCTTTCAAAGTTAGTAGATAGTTAAAAACAGTTTATAGTCAATGCTCAGAGGTCCTCCACAGCACTCATGTTTACAGGTGGAAGCCCAATGCCACATACTCTGTTGCAAGTGAGGGAAAACCTAAAATAACAAATAATAGAAAGTTTTCCAGTGCACTATATTAGCAAATCCCGATTAGTGCAAAACGTAAATAGTGAATGTACAAATAAGCCTCATAGCAATTTGATAAATCAAGACATTTGCTCCAAAAATTGAACAGTTCCTCAAAAGCACCGTATATATGTCCTAGAGAGACCTTCTGATTTCCTGGAAATATATAGAGAAACTGACATAATGTAGTACATTCCAAACAAATACCTTTATAAAAATAAGTAATATATGTACATCAAGTTAAAAAGAAGACCGCTTATCTGAGGATGATCTCTCCCTCCGGCTCCGTTGTTCCAGTTCTCTAGATACAGTTCATTTCAAAGAGGAGTCTTCACAGAGACAATAAAAAAAACAAAAAACTGTACTTAATATTCTCCGGCATGCAATGGGGCATCTTGGTGTCATGTCACACATACCCCATGTGGATGCTCCCCACATATATCTGGTCCCCGGCATAAAGTGCTTCTCCCGGGTAAGCCTTTTTCCACAAAAGGCTGGTCCTCCACCTTCCACTGGTGATTACTGCTGTATAAAACTTCAGCAACTAGTCTCCATCTCCACCTGGCTCACAGATATCATAGCAGCAGGTAAGCTAATGGTTGTGGACAACTAAACCACAAAATTTACATTTTCACATATAATCCATGAAGGTAAAATACATTGGTCGGTATTAAGCAGACTTTACACCCCATCTCCGTTAAACAGCATAGTTGTTTACACTCCTGGAATGTGTGAGAGACTCCCGAATTGGGGAGGGGGGCTCCCAGAATCCTGAGAGAGCAGGCAATTCTCTTACCTGTAGAAAAGCTGGTGGGGACATGATGCAAACTGCATCATCAAGCTCCGCCCATTTGAGAGAATAGCTAGTAACAGGGGGATAATAGGGCATTGTCAGGTGTCGGCAGGGTGCATCCCAATGCCTAGTGGTATGGACATGATGATATGAACTGAGCAATCAAAGAACTATCCTCCAATCCCTGCCTGTGTGGTTAGAGAAACACAGACCTCCAATCATGGCAGCCTGCTGAAGAGAAGTTCAGCTCAGTGATACACAGCATTAGATATACTGTATATTCATTTTAAATGGTGGCTTTAAAAAAAATACGTTGACTGGTTTTTAAGCAACTTACTTGAGACTGCACAATTGAATAGCAACCTAAATAGTATTGCACATATACGTGTTATTTTTTTATTGGAATAAACTTCAAACAACATTCTTTCCATCTCTTAAGTCTTTATTTAAAAGAAATGCCATGCATTTCTATGATTACAGGATAATCTATTCATGCACTGTACATTTTATGTTTCATTCCTTTGAAGACTCTGTGTCAAAATAGTTGCGAATCTCAAAAAGAAAGAGGTAAAAAGAGAACCCACAGCACCATTATATCATATTACATAATGTACTTTTTAGTATTGAAAATGTAAAAGTTTGTTATTGAAAATATCTATAGCACTAGCAAACATTGAATTAATTTGACAGAAGCCAGAAGTACTGAAGGTTATCGTTTGTAATGACCAACATCTATACATCAATGAAATAGGGACCCTGTTTGTTCAAAGTTAATTAGATTTAACTTTATTTGTTTTCTATACTATATGATCTTTGCATATGTACTATTTGTTCATCAATGTCTTTGTATCTATAGGTCAGTGTCATAATAAAGAGAGATGTATATATATTTAGAGTATGTCAGTTTAAGATTTTGTTACAATCTATTGTCTGGGTTTTATACCATTTGTAAAGTTAGTTGCAAGTAGGACATTTCCATTTCTACACCAATCAGTTCAGCTCAACCAGGCCTGAGTTTCACAGCTTATAACTGTATGGAGAGAGAATGCTATGGAATATATCATTTACTTCAAAGAGCTCCTAAGTGTGAGAGATGCTCTGACACAAATCTAATATCAATGGCAGGGAAAGGATGGGGATTGGAGTGAGAAGCATGTTGTTTCTAACCACCTACAAACTGCTATACTGTACGTGCACATTTTTTTTCTTGCTTATGTAAAAGTTATGCACAATGCCTCATTGTTTTACAAAATAATGGCATGAGGTCTTTACTGAAAGTGGAAATAGAGAGACAATGATTATATCTGTAATACATATTTTTCTGTTTTTTCTTATGTGTATTAGGGTCTCCCCAAACTAGATCAATTGTAAAAATGACCTATCAGTTAGTATTACTGTATAACTTCCTATTACATATTATTTAGCAGTTTCTTCAAGACCTATTCCTGGTCTCCTGTGTATTTATCTAATCTTTCCTGTGGTATTTTCCCATTGAGGTCACCATGACCAATGTGATATCAAGTAATTGCACAGGAAACAAATCACACAATTCCCAAGCACATTGATGAAACCAGAGGCTACCACTGATAGAGATTGTCAGTCTATATACTGTATACACATATTTAAATATATATACAACATTTTTTTGTATCAGTATGTAAATTTCATTATATAAATAGTAATTTTTATAAGTTACATTATTTCAAATATAAATGCAAATATCTTCTATAACAAAGTTAGAGACATTTCCTAACATATACATCTAACATACATAGTGCAAAAATCCTTAACATCTTGAAGGTCACTTCAGACAATATATCAAAATCTGGCATACTAAAAGTTTAGCACCATATTCAAATGAAAGTTCCACTGTTTTAAAATAAATTCATACTGCCTAACTGATAATAACATAAAATGCAAATGATTGTAGGAGAACTACCATAAAATTGAAAAACTAATAAGATAATAATTTGGAATTTGCATATTATTTCATATCATAAATGATAGAAAAAAAAGCCTGTGCTATAAACTCCTATATGCCACAAACACAGAAATTAAGAAAATACGACAGGCAGTATCTGCCTCATCTGAATACTAAATACATGCATAATGTGTTTTCTGAGTATAGGGGGTAACTGTATTAAGTGCCGATTTCTGCAAGTCACCGGAAATCAGTTTGCAGTGAAAATTTAAAGCGGCAATGGCTTTAAAGGCATTATTTTGCCTTCAAAGCCACTGCCGCTTTAAAGTTTCACTGCAAACTCGCCAATTTTCCGGCACTTAATACATTTACCCCTAAGAGTTTGAAGCAAAATCTCCCATTTGCGATACTAAATAATAATCAAATTAAAAAAGGATATTGGTTGGCTATAATAATAAAAAAAATAGTATTTAATTTCATAATATTTCTCCTATAATGATGTGCAAATACTCATTTTATATTTTGGATGGTATGAATTTATATCCCCTTATTAATTTTTCTGCTGCTTTCTGGCGGGAACAAAGCACATTTTAAAGCTCAACACATCTACATGTCTGCAGGTGAATTCAACTGGCTTTAACAGACTTGACTAATTTATTACAAAAGACCTTGGCAGGCAGACAGGCAGACAGACACCTCTCCTAATTGAGCTGTCAGACTAGTGTAAGCTAAAAATTCTGTATTTCAACCACAAGTCAGCAAAAAAATTAACAATGATTTGAAAATATTTTTATTATAAAAGGGGGCTTCATTAAAAAGGCATTGGGTGGTAATGCCTTTTAAGATATTATTTCACCTTGAAAAGTACAATAAAATGCAGATTTTAAGGGCTTTGTTAGTTAACAGCTGCCATAATGACCAATTGATTTCACTTGATCAAAGGTCAGTTAAGAAAATACAATTTTGGCCATGATTTTTGTTTGGTAGCACTTACTAAGAATTAGAAGAAAATACTCACATTTAAAAAGTAACTTAATACCTGAGAAAATGCCCTGATAAAGAAATTTTAATGCACCATTTTAAAATATTTTAGTATGCTCTTATTTAAAACACAATTCTAGTTGTCCATAAGAAACCTGCCATATATATTATCCTTCATAAATTCTGCATTATTTGCAGTAGTTCCATCTATAAATTCAAAATAATTAATTTAAACATAAAAATAGCATATTTAGGCTGGGTACACACTACAGAAAATTTCTCCTGATGCGACATCTTTAACGATTTTATGAACGAAAGAAAAAAAAAATCCCGATCAGCTTGTTGATTCCTGTGTACACACTATTGAAGCTTTACACAATTTACTGTCAGATCTGTGCTCTTCATCTGTTCCATCGGCTGAAAAAATCCTCACTTTGCTCACTCCATAGAGATCTATTGACACTGCTGGTCCTGAGTGCGTACACACTGCAGAATAGGAACGACATTGTTCCATAGTTGAAAAACATTTTTAGTTTGGTTTAAATATCAAATAAAAAGATACAATGTGCTTTGGAACAATAATCGTTCATCGTTGCAGTGTACATACTAATGCAAAATTACATTGAACGGTCGTTTATCATTTAATTGACTCAATAATCAGCTGGAAACACTGTAGTGTGTACTCACCCTTATAGTTGGAAGGATATACTATACACAATACAGTAAGTACATTTTTGATTTATGTATAGAATTGATTTAGAGGTAGCGATATTTATTAATGTTTTTCATAATTTCCCTCAGGTCAATAAATCTAAAACTTGATAGTTTTCTGACACTTACTGTACAATGCAGAAAAAGACATCTGAGACCATAAGTTATACATATATAAATATATATATATATATATATATATATATATATATATAGTCCATTAATGCTGGATTAAAAAATTTGTGCAAAGGGTACTTGTAAAATGGTAAGGATCCTTCATCTAGCAAATCACAAATGTAGCTTGGACGATATGTTATCTATTGATCTGTCTGTCTGACCAGTTTGCACCGCCCAAAAATTATCTGAGACCTGGTTACCCGATCATGTCCCTGCCTCCCAGTTTTCGAGAATTTCTCTGTCACCTGGATTTTTTGAGTGGCCTACAGAAAGGAGGTAAACAGTAGCATACAAGATGTTGCTGTGCACCTTGGTTGTACTAACTGTACTGTATCAGCAGCTGTGCTAGGTAGGAACTTGTCATACTTAGTAGATGGCTCCAGGAACTCTGATTCATTATTGACTGGTCAGCTGGAACCACAAGAGTGCTGGGCACCATCTAGTGGGCATGACAACTTCCAGACATTTTCTCTGCATGGCCTACCAGAGAGATAATGTGGGACTGCAGAAAGCAACCAACACAAATTAATCCTAATTCTGCCAGTTGTTCACTCTTCATCGTGCAATAGTGTATTGTGTTCTTAAAATCAAACTTCTAAAATAAAATCCTAAATCTTTATACACAATATTATTCAAACATTTTAGTCTTGATCAATTTCTTGACGGCTTAAATAACTGCCCCTGGTTTAGAATCCATTTGATACTGGACCCTGATCTTGAGTATTTTCAGTTACAAGTTCCGAACATTGTGTGATACCCATGCTCCCTAGGTTCCTTCAGATCTTATTGACTTATCCCACTTCAGAGATGCCTTATCTGAAGAGACAGAAGCTCAGTTGTGCTATCATAAAAACATGAGTAGCAAAAGCACAATTCTACTCAAACTAATTTAAGAAGAACACTATACATCCTGCAAAATTCTGGAAGAACAATAATAATTAATTTTAGCTCTCCTGTTATCTGCAACCCACTAGTATCAATAAGAAGGACATAATGCTGTCTAAAAATACTGCCATTGCAACACGTTCAATTTGTAGGGTTTGCTATATCCTCTATTGTCACACCATAACCTCAATTCAGATTTCTGTTTGAGCATCAAATAAAACCCCATATCCTTCCAAACTTAGTCACACAATTCACATTTCCTCTAGTATATACTATATTATGTAAAGAGGAGGTTGAGCACATACTATTGCTAAAACTGAACAGAGAATATGTGTTCCTGACCAGTTGCCGTCAAATTTCATACACCTTATTACCCCAATCATAGCTATACCTATCTCCTTACTAAACTCTACTTTCTCATCTGGTTAAATTTCCAATGCATGGAAAATGACTATGGTCATCCTGATTCACAAAAGTGGTGACAAATGCATTAGTTCAAACTATAGACTAATCACTTTATTGTCTATATTATTTTTAGCCATGGACTATTTTTTTAGAGTTTATAAAAGCTTTTGACACAGTTGTTCAACATCTGGCTCCAAATCTAGCCACCTAAATGTTAATTATGTAGTATCTCAAGGGTCTGTTCTGGGGTCATTACTATTTCCTATACTCAAAAATGACCTACTCACGTATATATAAAACACCTCTCACTCCCACCTACAACACTTCTCCCATGCTGCTAACCACTTATGGAATTTCCTACCATGCCCAATTAGGCTTTCCCACAGCCTTCAAATCTTTAGATGCCCTCTGAAAACCCATCTCTTTATTAGAGCTTACACTAGTCCCACAGATACTACTCACATTACTAATGCACCATCTCAACTGTCCGAATTTTCACTCTGAGCCACAGTCGTTGCTCTTGTTTCAGCTGTGCCCCTCTTCCAATTAGATTGTAAGCTCTCTCATGAGAAGCGCCCTTCCAACCCTTTGTTTTCATGTGTCAATTTGTCTACCTTGTATGTTCCTGTTTTCCCTACTGAATGCCGCTGCAGAGAACTATGGCACTTTACAAGTCTATGATAATAATACAATCTGTTCTATTGAAATAGAGGCAGAAGATACTATTTTGTATGCGCACAGCTAAACTTCCATTCCCTGATAAAAAAAATGATCTTTGCTATTTGGTACAAAGGCTAAACTTGCAAAGCACATTACACCTAACCTACTGATTAGAGCAAACTCCAACACTAGCAATTCATATGGTTAGCAGATATATATATATAAAATAAATGATGATGATGATATAACCCTTGACATCCAAAATGTATTCTAAACTGGGCCTCCTCTATACATACAAATTCTGTCTAAACCCCATGGCCAGAAAACTCATTCAACAACAGATGCCAATCCTAACTACAGACTATGGGGATGTGGCTTATGGTACAACACCTCAAATATACCTTAGAATTCTTGATACACTTTACAGCTCAATCTGACATTTTGCTTTGCTGTGTAAATGCAAAACACACATTTGTGATATGTTATCGGATCTAGGCTGGCTGTCCATGGAGTCTAGGGGGTATATTTACTAAGCGGCAGTTCCAACAAACAGACTCTTCTCTGGGCTTTGCAGTCATTTTTTAAAAGGTAATTTTATGAAAGACAAAGCTCACCACATTTTATATTTAATAAAATTGGCATTTTAAAAAAAAAAGACAGCAAAGTGCCGAGAAGCGGCGGTTCGTCAGAACCGTTGCTAAGTAAATATACCCCTTGCTGTAGAATTCCCTTTGCTTGTTTGTCCTTCAAATATTATCTGGTTAAGTTAACCAATTACCTAATCTGTAGTTTACAGTACTTATCACCTAAGATCAACCACCAGAAGCATACTAATGATTCATAAACTCAATAAGGTATCTGGATGCTCTGTCTTCTTCTACCAAGCGCCCCAATTTCTGGAACAACCTACCTGAGTCACAAAAATCTGTCACCTGTCTGATACCTTTCAAAACTTATGTCATTTGGCTCTATAAACATGTTTGTAATTGGATGCTTAATGTCTTTTGTCTGATGTATCTCTGACATAGTTTGATCATTTTTAAATACATAAATATTAAGGTTTATAAAATATTAATACTAAATCTACCTACACTTTTTTCAAAATCTTTCTACTCCTGTTTATGCTTTTACTAGCTATTATTATAAGAACATTTTAATATTTAAATAGACTGCTAACATTGAAACTATACTACGAATGTAAAAATATGTTAAGACAGACTGTTAGGAACCCCTCCAGCCGGCACAACACAACCCGGAGTCTACTCTGTCAGTCAGGTGTTCACTGGAGCCCCTAATGGTGGGGACAGACTGGGCTGCAGACTGACAGAGGGTCGTGAAGTGTGTACCGGCTGGGGAGAACCCAGGCAAGAAGAGTCAGGTCCACGCAGAGGTCAAAGGCCGGCAGCAGGTAACAGTAACAATGAACAAGCTGAGGTCAAAGGTCACAGGCAAAGTAGCAGAACGGGTAAACGAGCCAAGGATCAGGGTCACAGGAAACACAAGCGAAGTCCAATACAAAGCCAAGGGTCATACACGGGAAGTCAAATCGTAGATACAGGATACAGGAACTGGAACAAGCAGGTCAGCAGACTGGAGCACAGAAGCTATAACCGGCAGTGAGGCTGCAGACCTCACTGCCTTAAATACATGGTTAAACCAATCAGAGCCTAGCTCTGTATCCACACACAGGGCCCTGTTAATAAATCCAATCAAGCGCTAAATAGCCTCAGGCTATTAAATCACCTTGCGCATGCGCCCGGCTGTCCCCTGTTGCCGGGACGCAGCACTACACTGTGAGGCGCCCGGCCGTTGTCTTGACAACGGTCGGCGTTGAGAGGGAAGTGACGTCCTGGTCGTCATGGTGACGGCCGGGACGCTGGGACAGAGAGGAAGCGAGCCGCGGCGGCTGTGAGTACCGCCGCAGCTCGTGACACAGACATCCCATTTCTACAACATTTTACAGACTTAATAGTTTAAAAGCGCCTGCACACACTCCAATATTACTGCTTGATAATGCACAGTGTGTGGGCTAAAAATGACTGTTATGCCCTAAAATGATCCTCTTAAAATCAAATTATGGTGGAAAATGCGGTTGACAAATCACCACTGTTAACCTGCATGTGGAAATCTACCAGTGTGTGGCAACAATGGAATTAGAAATGATTTTGGGAATAGGCTGTACAGCAGAATTGCATACAGTGTGGCCATCCACTTTTATGGCCAAATTGAACATTAATCAGGATTTAATCTGGCCTTGGGATTCATGTCTAGTTATCAGACAAAGTCTAAACTGATTGTGGTTATTTAATATGCAAAATAATTGCAGATTCAACTCGTCAACTAGGTAGACACATCCAGGGGTATATTTACTAAACTGTGGGTTTGAAAGAGTGGAGATCTTGCCTATAGCAATCAATCAGATTCTAGTTATCATTATTTAATACATTCTACAAAATGACAGCTAGAATCTGATTGATTGATTGATTGCTATAGGCAACATCTCTACTTTTTCAAACCTTCAGTTTAGTAAATATACCCCCCAGTGTAAATTGACTTTCCCCATCAAATGCTTGTTTCACATTATAGTTGTTTGTTTTTGGGCTATAGTGCATCATTACATTTTAACCCTATTTCCTGAAGTTTAAACCCTAACTTTTATCATATATGACATATTTTACTACTTTGTAATTTGCCAGATGAAACGTCTTGGTGCCTTGAATGCTTAAAATGATTTCCAGTATACAGTATTTTGATCGGTTTCAGCTCTCCATGGATAAAAACTATCAACATTTAGATTATTTGCAATTATAAAAAATTCCATTTGTTTACACGTACATTCATTGCCTAATTTGTAGTTGGTTGTTTTTAAACACATTGCACATTATATTTTACATTTGTGACCTTGGTGCTTTTTTTATGTATGAAATTTATAACAATATATTAAAGTCATGTATGTGCCCATTACAGGTTTATAAGCAAACAATGAATTTTAACAGCACCCTCGTACCAAATACGGTAAGTAATGTGCATTTTCAGTTATGGCTCATCTGACTGTCCCTTAATGTTCTTGTACTTGAACCTGGAGACCAACAGTAGAATGAGGAACACATTTTCCGCAATAACCGCCACATCTTCCGTAAATTTTACTTCCATCCTGAAGATAAAACACACATACACTTAACATATAAATGACTTCTTACAGTATAATTCACAAGTGCTGTGTTAGTTCTCTTTCCCATATTAATCTTCCATCAGTCCTCTTATGTGGTACATTAAAATACTAAAGTATATGTAATGTCTAAATGCTACAATGTATTGAACCACATAACCATTTTACTCAGTAGGGAGCAGGAATGTGTGCACCCATTGTCACTGATGAATCATTTTCCTTCTTATGTATCTCAGTATATATTTATTTTGCAGGGTCCCGATCTGGCGATATATCAGTTAGTGCATACTGTTTCTTCTTTGCTACTATATGTGTTTCAAGTTAAAATAGTATTAACTGTGACATCAGGATTGTTTGTAGAGATGAATGAAAGTGTCACATTATATTTCACAGTAAAATTGAGGCCATGAAGTTTCTCGTCTGCCTGCCATGGCACAGAGCTATCCTACATTATGGAAAGTAATAACTAAGGTAGGGGGAATAAAAGAAATTAATGGAATTCTGTTGTGTGGTACCAGAGGAAATACATTGAAGCATTGTTATTTGCATTTTTATTGGAAAGTCATTTCATAGTACATAACATAGCATTCTTTGTTTTTTCATTGGAAAAGGTTCTGTTTGGTAAGTACACTCATTGGCCCTGCTTACTACACAGCATACGAGGTATGTCTATTAAATAACGAGACTGATTAAATAACTCACCTTTATTTATTGGTATTACAAATTTAATGTTTGTCCCCTTCAATATACTCCCCATTTGCACTATTACATGGCTGTAGTCTTGTTTTCCACTGGTGGAAGGCATGGAGCAAATCAATTTCTGTCACTTGTTTGAACATATCTGCAGTTTTCTGCTTTACAGCATCAACTGACTCAGCATGTGTCCCTTTAAGCACCGATTTAACTTTTGGGAAATGATAAAAATTGCATGGTGCTAATTTGGGCTAATATGGAGGATGTTCAAGTGTAGTAATGTGTTTGTCGGTCAAAAACTGCTTCACAGAAAGCGCTGTCTGAGCAGGCGCATTGTCCTGGTGAAGAAAGATACCATTTTCCACAGTTGCGGCTGTTTCTTTCTGACTCTTTCTTCAGCTGTTTCAAAACTTCCTTATAATAATGCTGATTAACTGTTGTGCCTTCTGGAACCCATTCTTCCAAAATTACACCCTTGATATCGAAAAAAACAATTAGCATTGCTTTGAATTTTGACTTGCTTTCACGAGCTCTTTCCATTCTTGGTGATGATGGTGTTTTCCAGTGCATTGACTGTCTTTTGGTTTCATGATCGTACTGCAAGATCCAGGTCTCATCACAAGTGATTACTTTATGAAACAGGTTTGGATCTGTGTCAAGTTGCTGCAGAATGTCAACAAAACATTCCTTGCGATGTTCTTTTTGCTCTGGTGTGAGAACCCTTGGGACCATCATTGCACAAACTTTCGTCATATTAAGATTAGAGATGGTCACTGACCCCCGTGTTTTGGTTTTGGATTCGGTTTTGGATCTGGATTACCGTCGTGTTTTGGTTTTGGTTTTGCAAAACCGCCATTGCGTGTTTTGGTTTTGGTTTTGTTTGGTTTTGTTTTGCTATTTTTTTGGAAAATCCATGTTTTTGGGCCTAAATTAACCCAATTTAGTGCTCCAACTGTTTTAGAGACAAGTAATCTAATTGTTGAGGTAATAAATCATCCAAAAAAACAGTTTAATTCTTCGTTGGTAGGCCTATTCTACACACAAAACAGATTGTCTTCCTCTCCATCTATGCATATTGGCAATGCAGCCATCGTCTTTGAATGTATATTACACCCTACACTTATAGTTAAATATGTAAAGAAATGGAAAAAGCCAGTTTGGTTTCTGTCTCTCGAGGCCCCCCTCCACTTGTATAAAATACCAAAAAATTCAGCCATTATAGACTGTACAATATTAATTGACATGGAGAAAGCCAGTTTGGTTTCTGTCTCTCTAGGCCCCCCTCCACTTGTATAAAATACTAAAAAATTCAGCCATTATAGACTGTACAATATTAATTGACATGGAGAAAGACAGTTTAGGGTCACTCTGTCTCTCTAGGCCCCCCTCCACTTGTATAAAATACCAAAAAATTCAGCCATTATAGACTGTACAATATTAATTGACATGGAAAAAGCCAGTTTGGTTTCTGTCTCTCTAGGCCCCCCTCCACTTGTATAAAATACCCAAAAATTCAGCCATTATAGACTGTACAATATTATGAAAAATGGACAAAGCCAGTTTTGGGTCACTCTGTCTATGACACCCTACCCTTAAGGATAAATTGCCCTAACAGCAGCCTTTCAAGATGGTATGTGATATGGAAATGCCACAAGTCCCTTTCCTCTTTGGGGGTAGATTGCACCCTTCACTTACATAGAAAGTTTTAAAAAGATGTTATCGGCATCATCTTCAGCTTAATCCTCACCCTCATCAGTGTGTACGTCATCATCACAGACTATCAATTCATCGCCGCTTGAATCCGCCATTAGAGAACAGTCAGTGCTTGGATGTCTTGGATGGTGAAGGCCTTCCTCCTGGAAGATGTAGTTCATTTTTATAAACATCATTTTCTCCACATTTTTGGGAAGTAACCTTCTACGGCGATCACTGACTAAGTTCCCTGCTGTGCTGAACACTCGTTCAGAGTACACACTGGAGGGTGGGCAGCTTAGGTATTGCAAAGCAAGTTTGTACATGGGTTTCCAAATGGCCTGCTTTTCTTCCCAGTAAGGAAAGGGACTGTCTGACATTTCCATATCAACTACCTCTTGAAATTAATCCTCCACCATACTTTGCATGTTTATACTCATATTGGATGGAGTTATGGGCAAAGTGACACATTTTTTTGAAAAATCCTTCAAACCAGCCCAGATGTTAAATTGTTCTGGTCTGCCCCCTGTGTCTTCCCTGCTTCTTTTTTGGAAATTTAATTTTTTACGAGCAACAGCTTGAGAAAGTGAAGAAGGACACGTCGTCAAGCCGAGGCCCAGTTCAGCGGCCAACTTGCTGAGCAATAGCTCCTTGCAAAAGTTCACATCTCGCTCATTTACAAGTAAAGACTCAATGTAGGTTTTAAACCTTGGATCAAGCACAGTGGCCAAAACGTACTGATCCGAGTTCAAGATCTTAATAACTCGAGGATCATTGTGAAGCGAATTAAGTACTTGATCGACAAGGCCAACATACTTTGCTGAATTGCTTGCTTTCAGCTCCTCCTTCATTTTCTCAAGCTGCTTTTCCAATAGTCTAATTAAAGGAATGACTTGGCTCAAACTAGCAGAGTCTGCACTGACCTCACATGTCACAAATTCAAATGGTTTCAGCACCTTGCACAGCACTGAAAGGATTCCCCACTGTGCAAGAGTGAAATACATCCCCCCTCCTTTCCCAATGTCATGACTTGTGCAATATGCTTGGATGGCTTTGCGCTGTTCCTCCATCCTCTGAAGCATGTACAGGGTGGAATTCCACCGAGTTACCACCTCTTGCTTAAGTTGGTGGCAGGGCAAGTTAAACTGCTCTTGGAGCTGCTGTAATCTCCTACATGCTGTGGCTGAATGCCTGAAATGGCCTGAAATTTTACGGGCCACCGAAAGCATCTCCTGCACCTCACGGTTATTTCGTAGGAAGCTCTGCACCACCAAGTTGATGGTGTGAGCAAAACAGGGAATATGTTGGAAATCACCCAGCTGTAATGCTCGCACTATATTGTTGGCGTTATCTGAAATGACATACCCTGGGGAGAGTCCGAGTGGTATAAGCCATGCATCAATCACATCTCTCAGTTTGCGTAACAAATTGTCAGCCGTATGCCTGTTAGTGAAGCCGGTGATACAAAGAGTGGCCTGCCTGTGACAAATGTTACGTAGTGGTGTACATGCTGCTGCTGTTCCTGCTGGTGAAGGTGAATGACCAACCCAGTGGGCTGTCACAGTCATATAGTCTTTGGTTTGGCCACTTCCACTTGTCCACATATCTGTGGTTAAGTGAACAGTGGGCAGAATGGCATTTTTCAGCGCAATCTCTACATTTTTACACACTTTTTGGTATAGTTGTGGAATAGCTTTACGGGAGAAATGGTGTCGCGATGGAATTCTGTAACGCGGACACAAAACCTCAATTAACTGTGAAAAACCAGCTGCGTTTATTGTGGAGATTGGACGCAGATCTAACACTAACATTGCAGCCATGGCGTCTGTGATTCGCTTGGCGACTGGGTGACTGCTGTCATATTTGCTTCCCCTCGCAAATGATTGTTTCACAGTTAATTGCTGAAATGTAGGACTGCTCATTTTATTAACCTGCCTCTGGAATGACGATTCACCCCCAGCAGCAGCAACAGCAGCAGCAGGACTAACGCTTTCTTCAGAGGAATCAATAATAGTGCCGGAGTCATCCAGCCTTAAGTGGGATGCCGGGCTAACTCCGAGCGCTACTGAGGATATTGATGAGGATGGTGTGGTGGGTGTATTTTGTAGCCGTCGGTATGTCGGTGAGCGGAGGGTCTTAGCTGATGAGGGAGTGCTTGTATTCTTTTGGGAAGAACTTTCAGCTTTTCTTAACACTTTGCCATGAACTCTCGTTAAATGGCGTAACATAGACGAGGTTCCAAGATGGTTAAGGTCCCTCCCTCGACTGACTGTGGCTTCACATACACTACAAATGCCTATACAATTGTTGTCTGGATTTGGGTAGAAATAATTCCACACATAAGAAGTGGATTTTTTTGTTTTATGCCCAGGCATGACAATGGCCTTTTTCTTGTCACGTGCCAGAACTGCTGCCACTGGTGCAGGACTTACACAAACAACCTCATCCTCATCAACATCCTCATTAGCGCCCTCGTCGCCTACACAAATCTCCCCCTCATCCTCTTCTAATTCCAAAGTGGCATCCTCAATTTGGGTATCACCGGCTACACTCGGGCTATTAAGGCACACATCAGCAGAATGCTCATGATTAGACATCCCACTGTTGGATGGACTCTCCACAGGGATTGTTGTCATTTGTGAATCAGAGCAAATATTCTCCTGTAATGCCTCACTGTTATCTTGCAGCTCGGCTTTGACGCGTAACAGTAGTTGTGCACCAATTGTAGGCTGGGTAACTTTTTGGGATCTGCCACTAATAGCCAAAGGTGAAGGCCTCATTCTCTTTTTGCCACTGCGTGTTTAGAATGGCATGCTTGCAATTTTTTTTTTATCGTCACTTAACTTTTGGTCAGTTACACTTCTTTTTCGCTTCAATACAGTAAATTTTTTTTGGGTTTTTGTTTTTTGCACTAATTTGAAAACACTCTGTTGTTTGACATCACCTTGGCCAGATGACGTACTGGGAACACTAACATCAGGACTGGTGACAGAACCTGGTTGCTCATTCAGATCATATGTGGACTGCTTTGAATCCATTCTTTGTGTGAGTGTGTGTATATATTAGGGAATTTAGACTGTAAGCTCCAATGGGGCAGGGACTGATGTGAATGAGTTCTCTGTACAGCGCTGCGGAATTAGTGGCGCTATATAAATAAATGATGATGATGATGATGATGATGATTCTGAGCGCAAACCACTGGGGAGTGCTAAAAATTATTTAGTAGATACTGCTGACAGTTATGACTTTTGACAGCCAGAAATATTAATGCACAATTAGGGAGGAGACCCCAAAAGCACTGAGGAGTGCTAAAAATTATTTAGTAGATACTGCTGACAGATATGACTTTTGACAGCCAGAAATATTAATGCACAATTAGGGAGGACACCCCAAAAGCACTGAGGTGTGCTAAAAATTATTTAGTAGATACTGCTGACAGAAATGACTTTTGACAGCCAGAAATATTAATGCACAATTAGGGAGGACACCCCAAAAGCACTGAGGAGTGCTAAAAATTATTTGGTAGATACTGCTGACAGATATGACTTTTGACAGCCAGAAATATTAATGCACAATTAGGGAGGACACCCCAAAAGCACTGAGGAGTGCTAAAAATTATTTAGTAGATACTGCTGACAGATATGACTTTTGACAGCCAGAAATATTAATGCACAATTAGGGAGGACACCCCAAAAGCACTGAGGAGTGCTAAAAATTATTTAGTAGATACTGCTGACAGATATGACTTTTGACAGCCAGAAATATTAATGCACAATTAGGGAGGACACCCCAAAAGCACTGAGGTGTGCTAAAAATTATTTAGTAGATACTGCTGACAGAAATGACTTTTGACAGCCAGAAATATTAATGCACAATTAGGGAGGACACCCCAAAAGCACTGAGGAGTGCTAAAAATTATTTGGTAGATACTGCTGACAGTTATGACTTTTGACAGCCAGAAATATTAATGCACAATTAGGGAGGAGACCCCAAAAGCACTGAGGAGTGCTAAAAATTATTTAGTAGATACTGCTGACAGATATGACTTTTGACAGCCAGAAATATTAATGCACAATTAGGGAGGACACCCCAAAAGCACTGAGGTGTGCTAAAAATTATTTAGTAGATACTGCTGACAGAAATGACTTTTGACAGCCAGAAATATTAATGCACAATTAGGGAGGACACCCCAAAAGCACTGAGGAGTGCTAAAAATTATTTGGTAGATACTGCTGACAGATATGACTTTTGACAGCCAGAAATATTAATGCACAATTAGGGAGGACACCCCAAAAGCACTGAGGAGTGCTAAAAATTATTTAGTAGATACTGCTGACAGATATGACTTTTGACAGCCAGAAATATTAATGCACAATTAGGGAGGACACCCCAAAAGCACTGAGGAGTGCTAAAAATTATTTAGTAGATACTGCTGACAGATATGACTTTTGACAGCCAGAAATATTAATGCACAATTAGGGAGGACACCCCAAAAGCACTGAGGTGTGCTAAAAATTATTTAGTAGATACTGCTGACAGAAATGACTTTTGACAGCCAGAAATATTAATGCACAATTAGGGAGGACACCCCAAAAGCACTGAGGAGTGCTAAAAATTATTTGGTAGATACTGCTGACAGATATGACTTTTGACAGCCAGAAATATTAATGCACAATTAGGGAGGACACCCCAAAAGCACTGAGGAGTGCTAAAAATTATTTAGTAGATACTGCTGACAGATATGACTTTTGACAGCCAGAAATATTAATGCACAATTAGGGAGGACACCCCAAAAGCACTGAGGAGTGCTAAAAATTATTTAGTAGATACTGCTGACAGATATGACTTTTGACAGCCAGAAATATTAATGCACAATTAGGGAGGACACCCCAAAAGCACTGAGGTGTGCTAAAAATTATTTAGTAGATACTGCTGACAGAAATGACTTTTGACAGCCAGAAATATTAATGCACAATTAGGGAGGACACCCCAAAAGCACTGAGGAGTGCTAAAAATTATTTGGTAGATACTGCTGACAGATATGACTTTTGACAGCCAGAAATATTAATGCACAATTAGGGAGGACACCCCAAAAGCACTGAGGAGTGCTAAAAATTATTTAGTAGATACTGCTGACAGATATGACTTTTGACAGCCAGAAATATTAATGCACAATTAGGGAGGACACCCCAAAAGCACTGAGGAGTGCTAAAAATTATTTAGTAGATACTGCTGACAGATATGACTTTTGACAGCCAGAAATATTAATGCACAATTAGGGAGGACACCCCAAAAGCACTGAGGTGTGCTAAAAATTATTTAGTAGATACTGCTGACAGAAATGACTTTTGACAGCCAGAAATATTAATGCACAATTAGGGAGGACACCCCAAAAGCACTGAGGAGTGCTAAAAATTATTTGGTAGATACTGCTGACAGATATGACTTTTGACAGCCAGAAATATTAATGCACAATTAGGGAGGACACCCCAAAAGCACTGAGGAGTGCTAAAAATTATTTAGTAGATACTGCTGACAGATATGACTTTTGACAGCCAGAAATATTAATGCACAATTAGGGAGGACACCCCAAAAGCACTGAGGAGTGCTAAAAATTATTTAGTAGATACTGCTGACAGATATGACTTTTGACAGCCAGAAATATTAATGCACAATTAGGGAGGACACCCCAAAAGCACTGAGGAGTGCTAAAAATTATTTAGTAGATACTGCTGACAGATATGACTTTTGACAGCCAGAAATATTAATGCACAATTAGGGAGGACACCCCAAAAGCACTGAGGAGTGCTAAAAATTATTTAGTAGATACTGCTGACAGATATGACTTTTGACAGCCAGAAATATTAATGCACAATTAGGGAGGACACCCCAAAAGCACTGAGGAGTGCTAAAAATTATTTAGTAGATACTGCTGACAGATATGACTTTTGACAGACAGAAATATGTATGCACAATTATGGGGGACACCCCAAAAGCGCTGGGGAGTGCCAAATATGAAGAAAAAATAATAAACCTCTATCCTCCTCTCTGCACTAGCGATTTTGGTTAGAGCAATTGCAAGAACAATATTGTATTCTCTGTCCCTGCTCTAATTAGCCTATGACTACACCCTGCTCTCTCCCTCTGTCAAATGGCAAAGGATTGCTGTGGAGGCGTGTATTTATAAAGTTGAAGTATCGCGAGAACCGAGCCCCGAGATCCGACGACGTCACAATGACGTTCGGCCTCGATTTGGATTCGGAACGGGCGGGAGAGTACCAAGCTGCTCAGCTCGGTACTCGGATACCCAAAGTTCGGGTGGGTTCCGTTCTCGGAGAACCAGACCCGCCCATCTCTAATTAAGATCCTCACGCAAAATATTCCATACGGTGTCTTTGTCAATGTTCACGGATTCAGCTATCAATCGAACACTGAGTCGGTGGTCTTTTCGAACAATCTCTTGAAGTGCAAGGTCGTCCAGGGCGTTCATCATCTTTGACATTCTCACGTCCCTCGCTAAATCTTTTGTGCCACTCAAACACACACGCACGGGATAGGCCGTCATTCCCATAGGCCGTAGTAAGCATTTGAAAACTTTCTGTTGGTGTTTTGTGCAATTTTAGTAAAAGGTTCAAATTGACACGTTGTTCATCTTTTAAACTTAACATTTTTTTAGCACTCTACAGAAATCACAACCAAACTAAATGGTGACTCAATCAACTGAACGTCATAGAGAGTTGCAGATTGTTATGCAAATTCAGACTGGTTCAAGGTTACTACGTATCCAGTTATAAACGGTTCTGACTGCTTTGTATACTAGGTGGAATCACAGTCTCGTTATTTAATAGACGTACCTCATATATGTGGTACAATGTATAATATTACACACAATATACCAATTACCATTATAGATGTCATGTATTAGTAACAATTTTACTTATCCATATGCATACCTCCCAAATGTCCCTAAAAAGGAAGGACAGACCCGATTAGAGGTCTCTGTCCTGCTGTCCCAACAAGGACAGCTCTGTCCTGTGAGGCAGAAAGTTGGGAGGTGTGTCCAGCGCACTGCTGCTCTAAGAATTTAGACTAAAATTATGTAATATATTATAAATATTTCTATGGAGTTTAAATGCATGAACAATTCTGTAAACTGATATTACCAACTATTGGATATCAAGTATGTTACACATGTGAATTTTAAATTATAGTTGTTTCGCATGCAGCCTATACCTTAACCTACATATTTGCCTAATGTGCTGCATATAACCCACCTACATATTTGCTTAACATGCTGCATATAACCCATCTACATATTTGCATATAACACACCTGTGATCTGTGCACATTGACAGTGGCATAATTCCCTTGAGCAATCCAGCTGACAGCATCTGATATTCGAAAATCTGTTCCTGAAAGATTGATACTGAACTGCCCCTGTAACAGATAGCAAAACAAGGTTAGTGCTAATTATTTGCAAGCTCATTGCAGTCACCAGTAACATGATCTTTATGTGGATTTAAAGTAATTCAGTCATTTGCAAAATCCAGATAATAACCACAAACCTGGTACCTTTTGTAACCACTGTGTTGCTGAGTATTGAATTTGTATCCGCTGGTTGCATAGGGAAATTGTCCAGTGTGAGACAGACCGCCATGATGGACAGTCCAAAAGCTGGTAAAGGTCAGTGTCAATGAGGAATGCAGTGGTATGCCTGCCACAGAGATTTCATCAAAATGTGATATATTTGGCATTAGATGACTATGCTTGGCTAATAATAGGTCATCTATATAATTTTGCTTTTATCATGCAATAGTGACATGTCATCCCATTGTGTGTGTGATAGGGCTCTTTCTCTTTTCCGAAGAAAATCCTCTTAAGAATGGGAACACATGGGCAAATTTAGTTCACTGACAAAATCACGGTCTACTCATTAAATAGTAAATAATACTGGGGAGAACACAACATTGCTTGTTTTATTGTTTGCTATTATGATTAGCCAAAGACTGATGCACATTGTTTGTTGTGTCTATTGCTATCCTGCTTCCCTTCCAGATTCCCAGGGTTTCAAAAAAATAAAACAAAACAAAAACCACAACAAGACATATGCAGGTACACTTAAAATATAACAGAAAAGTTGTGATATATGTTGGGAACATTGTTTTAATAATAACTATGCTGAGTAAGAGACCTCTTGAAATAAATTATATTCCCAAGCTCAAATATAAAACCAGATAATGAAGGATTAAACCTCACCCTAGGATATGTAAGCAGATATATTCAAGTCAATCTTTACTTGCCAATATAATATATAGGATCTCAAACTGTCAGCTTAAAAATAAAATAATTAATGTACAACACAGATGTAGTTCATAGATGTATATTGCTGGTCTCAATATTATGCCGGTTTCAATGTTGTTAGGTCTACTTGGTACAAGATACGACCCAATGGTGTCTGATGTGTCGGGCCTGGAGAGTACCTGAACAATACATTCATTTCTAAAAGTCAAGGGGAGATTTGGAAATATGCACTGCCAGGTATGGTTATATAAGAAAACCTTTGAAGATACCCCAAATACCCTTGAATCCTAAAATCTCAGCCAAGCCAGCTAAACCTAAGACCACTCTAAGTGGCTCTAGTGGCATCCATAGAAGTTCAGAACAAGATTGCCACCATTGTTTTTGGAAGTAGAAATGTTGTTGTGAACACTGCTATCATTTAGGGATGCTGATCCACCAGGTATAAAACATTTGCAACACATTTATAGAAGCACTGTTACATATGTCTAAATGTAGTGCAGATGTATGGACCTTATTTAGCATCTCTATGCTAATTTAACCTAGGGCTGATACAAATGTAAGACCATTTATTTTTAATTAATGAGGCTAGTCCTATGCATAGTACCAGACCAAGCCTTAGATGGGTACGTGGTATCAGTCCCTTGATCTTTCTACCGCATAATTAACTGAAGCTCCTGTGCTCCTATATACATCCATCACACTCAGAGGCGCAGGTTCCCAACTGCTCATGTATTGAAAGTTATTTAAAGTATGCACAGGTGAATTAGAAGAATTCTCAATGAAGAAAGTGAGATAGATGCCAATTCTAAGTTTATTCTAAGTTTTTCATGCAAGCAGGCTCACAAAGTTAGAGACTGCAATGAACTAGAACGTGTTTGGTGGAACACATCAGAGTCCCTTTATTAAACTCCAAATCAGCTAAAATTTCTTGAGTACGACAGACCTACCCTTCAGCATTGAGTATTGGAACCTGAGAATGGTTTTGTCCTGCCAGCACCTGTGATAATTTCTTAGGGGATTACTGCCTAGACCAATTCTACTTAACTGAATTTAAATGGAAATGGAATGCAATTAATTGGGCCTTTTATTAAGTCATATGTTTGGAAACTTCTCTCCATTTCTACTATATCATGGATTCACTTTGATTCCAATGAGTGACACAACAAAACAGAAGGTATATAATGCTTCAAACATTAATCACTTTTAGCATTAGTTGTACATTGATTTAATACACTACTGGAAAAAGATAATGAGTATTGTTTCAACAGTGGGAATACATTATATAACAGATTTATACAGCACTATGTCTAATAGGGTACATTTTGTTGTAAGCTAAGATCATGTTAGCTTCAAACTGTAAATTAAAAAGTTTTGTGAATACTAAAACCTGTTTTCTGGATCAAAGTCAGTTCCCAACCACTGTGATGGGGTTATACTGCTCAAATATCACTGAAAGGGTTTGCTTTGTATTGAAGGTTTGGCAATGGTTAATAAGAAGCAGCAGCTATTATAGTTGCTTTAAGGACATACATACTGAAAGTTTACAGTATCTTATTGCATGTACAGCACACATGATTATTCATGTACCTGTGGACACTTTGCAGCACTGTAACAGTCACCTGCCGTTGCAAATGGAACTGCTCTTCCAAGCAGGGTGCGACCGAATAGCAGATCTGTAGCTAAAAAGTGGTATGAAAAATTTGTTCAGACAATCAAATCACCAAACAGTGATATATTCACTTTACAGAAGAAAATCACATCACTCAGCTTGTTATACTAAATCTGTGGTCACTTATCTGTACTTTTATTGCACACTGTCTTCTTATAAAATTCTGGTGTCACTGTTGCTATTTGTAACAAGAAGTAAAAGTGTTACTTTATGGGTTGGTTATGAGATTTATAATGCAGATTTATGCATTGCAAATATTTTCAATTAAATATTTGTACCTTGGCCAGAAGGTAAATAATAAAACTGAAACATGCAGGAAATTAAATTAAGGGGCTGATACAAAGTGGGATGTACACCAGTTTGTGTAGTCTATCTTGCTTGAAATCACTCTGTGCATGGCCAGAAAGTGGGTGCACATATGTCCGCAAATGCAAACTTGCACATATCTGGCACTTATGCCCGCCTGCGCCTGGAGAGGTGAGACAGGGGAGGGAAGGAGCGTTGTAGCATTGGCTGAGTACAGTAAGGGCAGCTTATGCTGACCTGCCGAAACATGGATATACCGCTGTCAGGAGGCTAGAGGGCAGGTAATGATGACTTGTTGTAAAACCAGGTTCATATGCTGCAGATGCAGAGGTGGACACATCTCGAGATGCGTATGGCACAGTTTCTGGGCCGAAATACACTTTTTTTACGTGATATTTTTAAAAAAGTAATTTACTCCCATTTTGCACCCAACCCTGCATCAGCCTCCAAGTAATAATACTTATAATGATAAGTAATAATACTTCTAGATTTATGTGTAACTTTGAAATTATGTGTTCCACAGAAGGGAATTAGATATCTATCTATCTATGCATCCTCTTCACATCACCATTTATTGTCATTTAAAGACTTGAGGCCTGATTCATTAAGGAACTTAAATTAAGAAGTTTCTTATTTCAGCCTCCTGGACAAAACCATCTTACAATGCAAAGGGTGAAAATTAGTTTTCTGTTTTGCACATAAGTTAAATACTGACTGTTTTTTCATGTAGCACACAAATACTTGATAGCTTATTTGTACACTGAAATTTAAAGTTGATATTTGTGTGCTACATGAAAAAACAGTCAGTATTTAACTTATGTGCAAAACAGAAAACTAATTTTCACCCCTTGCATTGTAACATGGTTTTGTCCAGTAGACTTAAATAAGAAACTTCTTAATTTAAGTTCCTTAATGAATCAGGCCCTTAGTCACTTAGCTGCTGAATAATGCGAGAACAATACATTTAAAGTTTGATGTTTTCCCTGTGTGTAAATCAATGTGCAGTATTTTCAGAAACTTACTTTTGATTTGCATTGAGATGATGTCTAGCCTTATTTTATTGAATACAGTTAGCCCAGCTGCAAGGTAGTCATTTTTACACACACAGTCTTGTTTTCTGCTCCCATTAAATGGACACTCATATGGATTTTTCAGCCTACAAAAAGACAGCTTATAAGGAACATGTAATAAAACATTCCACATATATAGCTGTGTGATTAAATAATGCAATGGCAATAGAAAATATACACACAGCCCCCTGTGCATCTTATTAATCACAGGGAGGGCTAGGTAAAGGGACCAAGCCACCCTAGGCTAATATGCTCATAGTACCAGCTTGCCTACCACACCAGGCTGATACATGGTAGTAAAAAGAGACCCTTCTATAATTTAAAGTCTGGCTTCCTTCACTCCCTCCTGGCCAATGTTTATGTTCCCGTGTTTTCAAATAACAGCTCCACCTCGCTTTTTAAAAGGGTCACTGCAATCTTTGTCACTCATTTTACTTTCATGAAACTCAGAACTTTATGCCAAATGTAGGTATGAACGAGTGCTACTGCTGGTGAAGATGTGAAGTGGGAGAGGGCTGTCACACCTGTGCTTGTCACCATCCTCGTCTCTTCTACTTGTTTAATCTCAAAAACGACTCATTGTCTTCAGTCTTTACCATGGGAATACGTCAAGATTAAAAGCTTTCCACATTTTTCTATCATGTTTTCTTTTTACTTTTGAGAACAACTATTCTCTTATAGTTTAAAATTAATTTCAGTGTATACCTTTCCCTATCACAATTTTGCACCCCAAAAATGTAACTCCCCCCAAAGACCTTGCAGCCTAGTCAGCATATTGGATAATCAGGCTCTGATCACAGGATGCTTCAATTACAGTACTTTCAAAATCTCTCTCTTACAGCATCTTGGGGTGGGGGTGGGAGTGGGCCAGTAGAAAATCTATACCAGTGAAGTAGGCTCAAAGTGGAGAAAATATGGTCAACTATTAAAAGAGTCGCTGCAAGTCAAAGCAGTGCAACACAAAAAAAAAAATACAATTATATATTTCATTATAACCCTCCATAGTCATCTAATTATCTAGAGATTTAATAAATAAATGGTCATACATTTTGCTGTACATGTATAGGTTATATTTTTAACGAACTGGAGTAAGAATAATAGAGTAATAGAATGTCTCCTTCCCTCCATAGACCCCAGCCATATACATGGTACTCACCAACATCTGTGCACTCTTCACCAGATCACAGCATCAAGATAATTTTAAGTATAAGATGATCTGTAGGCAACAAGTAAGGGCGTTTGGGCAAACCACGTAAATGGGAGGGTTCTGTGGAATCACAACTATTTTACAAATTCAATGGAGAAGAGCGTTTTATTAAATTATTATTCTAGGGAATTCTCTTTAAACTGTACATTTCCAAAGCTTATAAATATACTGAACATCTACAGATATATGCAATTTTATTTCATAGTCCATGTGTGCCTCAAGTTAATCCTGACTTGTGTTTAGCAGTTAAAAACACTTTTAAAAATGTGAAAAAATAAGTTCCATGCATGATCCACTCAAACACCTCTAAGTTTCACAAGAAGCCACACCCATTTTCCAATAGGTCAGACCCCGTTTATGGTCTGAACACCATACAGTCAAATCAAGATCAGGACTGGTTGGTGGTAAGTAAATAGAAATATGAAGGTAATAGAAAGGCAAATAGAAGGTAAAGAAAGGGATATAAAAGAGAGTTGTCATCAATGTCAACACAAAATGCAAAATGATGGAACAGGCAGAAGTCTGATAATCTGGAGACCAACAGGCACAATTCACAGGAGTACTGCCAGGGACCAGAAGCAGCAAACAATTGATGAACTGCAATGAACAATGTTTGGGGCGGGTATACAAGGCAGTGGGACAGGTGCAGGTGATGATCAGGGAAAGAGGTTCATTGCTGCAGGTGAGTTGGAAATGTCCAATGGTAAACCAACAGTATCTCTGGTAGCACAGAGATACTGCAGGCTATATACAAGTTAGGATCAGAGTCCTCCCACAAGCTGGCAATTTTTTGGTGTTTTTGCACTTATAATGCAGTCCCAGCTTATGACAACGAATAAGCACAGAAAACGTAGAATTTGACTGCAGAAGAGAACTTATATACTCTTTCTATATGTTTGTTTTTTTTCTTAATATTTTCTTTCTAAGTATTAACAATAGCGATATACACTCAGTGTCCACTTTATTAGGTACACTTATTTTGCCCCCAGAACAGCCTGAATTCTCCATGGCATGGATTCAACAAGGTCCTAGAAAAATTTCTTAGGGATTCTTGCCCATGTTGACATGAAAGCGTTATGCAGTTTCTTCAGATTTGTCAGCTGCAAATTCATGCTGTGAATTTTCTGTTTCACCACATCCCAAATGTGCGCGATTGGATTGAGATCTGGTGACTGTGGAAGCCATTGAAGTACACTGAACTGATTGTCATGTTTGTGGAACCAACTTGGCTCATCATCCTGCTGGAAGTAGTCATTAGAAGATGAGTAGACTGCTGTAACCATAAAGTAATGCAGATGGTCTCTTGTCACAAAATATCTCCGAATTCGGCAACTCAGTTCTGCACAAGATCTGCGTCTCTCATCCACACTCATTACATCCTACCATTCCCAATTACAGGACTTTTTCCGGGCTGCACCCACTCTATGCAATTGTCTCCCTCGCACAATAAGACTCTCCTCTAGTCTGCAAGCTTTCAAGCGTTCTCTGAAAACCCACCTCTTCAGACAAGCTTATAATATTCCTCAACCACCCTCTTAACCTCACTACATTACCCGATTACCACCTGTTATACAACTACCCCTTGACCAACATTGTTGTATGACAGGATCATTTAGCTTATGAGTCACTTTTACCTTTGCAGTCTGGCTGGGCCGACTGCAAATGTAGACTTAACCTCATGTGTCAAACTCTCATTGTCCAATAGATTGTAAGCTTGCGAGCAGGGCCTTCTCACCTCTTTGTCTGTTTTACCCAGTTTGTTTATTAGTTTACTATGTTTGTCCCCAATTGTAAAGCACTACAGAATATGTTGGCGCTATATAAATAACTGTCATTTTCTATCAGTTTCTACTTTCATACACCTGCAGATTTCAAATTGTCAGGAAAATTGGCGGTTTTACAGCAGTTTCCTATCTGAAAACTGTCAATCTGGGCAAATCCCAGCTGGATACACTCTGCCCCTAGAGTGAAAATTTATTTTAATGATTATAGGAAAGGTTGCATTTTAAATCTACATAAGCCTGTCATTCAGAACAACCCCACATTTCTTCCATTGTGAATATTGAATTATGTAAAAATTGACAGTTTTTGGGATCCAATCTGCTAATGAGGAACTGCCCAACTTCTTACCTTCCCACAGGCAGCAGAATTACTCCAAGAGTATGTAAATGTGTCATGAGAATATTGTTTTTAATACTGTTTTATGTTAAAGACAACTGTGTTGTATTTATATTTCAATATGTCAATTTGTGACTTTAATAATAAACACCATTTACTAATATTCTGTCTTCCTGTTCTTGAAGAATTTGCATGTCTGATAGCCTTGGTATTTTATAATGCTACCTTTAAAGCAGATTGGGTTACAGTAACTATTAAATTAGGTTGTGAGTGCAGTTTTAAATACAGTGCACATAAAAGTCTACATACCCTTGAAATTGCAGATGTTTGTGATGTAAAGCCTGAAATCAAGATAAATCTTGTCAGACTTTTTTTTTGCCTTTAATTTTAACTTTTAGCCACCAAAATTTAAGTTAAAAACAAACAAACAATTTTAAGGAAAATATTTTCCTAAAAATGTCTATTTGTTTTTCACTTTGTTTTGTTGGTTGCAAGGTCACATTTAAGGTGAAAAAGGGTCTGCCATGATTTATCTTGAGTTCAGGCTTTACATCACAAACACCTGCAACTTTAATAACTGTGTGTAGACTTTTCATATACACTGTAAGTCAAACTGAACACTTCGTAAAGGGTGTCAGCTCTTGAACCAAATCTTAGTGGTGGCAGACCTGGGTGTCTAATAGCACGTGTGAGATATAATATTGGAAGATGTTAGTCAGGTCGTTTTGTTTTGATTAACCCTTTCACACCCACACATCACACAAGCTCAGCTAAGGCTTGTCTTGACAAACACCATTTTAAAAATAATTTTAAAATGGCCTTATGGAGTCAAAAGACCTTTAAAATGCTAATTGAAGATGACTGTAAATAAAATTGAAAGTGTGTTTCACATATGATAAAAATAAAATGTTTTCATCCTTTCCCTCCAAGATAATTTGCACTGTGAAACCACACATACAACCACTGCCCATATTATAGATTAGTATAACATCTTACAATACCTATATCCAAATACTTCTGAAAAGTTGTCCGCTTCACCTTTAACCAATGTTATATATTCTTTTGGGCTATCGGACTGCATTCCCGAACAGTAAATCTGCAAGAAATAAACATTACTATGAGGCAAAAATAGCACATACAAGATGATGCATTAATAGAGTTTTATTATCTATCCTACCTTCACTTTTCTGTTGTTAATTTTCAGTGAATATTCACCATCTGTTTCAGTGTCATTCAGCAGGCGCAATTCTTTGCAGCTTTTATAGTCACCTATGAATAACAACGGGCTAATGAAATATGTAGTCTATCAGAGAACATCATATGACATAACTGGATGAATTCACAACATTTCAATTTCATACTATTCACTTCCTAATCCAAATACAGATCCTTAATCTAATTTTAAACAGTTTTACTGATCATCTATGAAAAAGTAATTTTGTGCATGTGTAAATGTGTAGTTTTGTCTGATTAAGACAGCAAATATGGGAACAAGATTTTAGAAAAAAGGGTTTTGAATGTATTCCTTTGGGCCTGTAAATGTTTTTCACACACTCCCTTACCTCTGCAAATGTTTAATACATATGCATATGTTATTAGCTTGAAGTTTGCATGAACCAAATACATTTGG
The DNA here is from genome assembly GCF_038048845.1 of Mixophyes fleayi. Classification (NCBI taxonomy): domain Eukaryota; kingdom Metazoa; phylum Chordata; class Amphibia; order Anura; family Limnodynastidae; genus Mixophyes; species Mixophyes fleayi. The sequence goes on from NC_134405.1 coordinate 195,426,698, forward strand.
TTAAATATTAAATCCTGTTACACAGTGTTCTGCAGAATCATGCACAAATTTGAACCCTAATTCGCGCACCCCTTCCTCAACGCCTAGGCCTGATCTTTTCCTGCCTTGCTGGGACAAGAAGGAAGAAGGTTACCCTTGTGCCACAATACAGACAGAGCGTCGCCTAGATCTCTCCTCTGGGGAGAGGCGATAAGCTCCTAGCTGCATGGGTTCTGATGTATCTGGTGATGTAGGATAGGAGACTGGAGGAGAGTAGAAGGATGACGAACTGTTCTTTTCAGCCTTATTTTCCTTAATTCTTCGGTCTAGTTTAATCTCCAACTGCATAAGGCTTTCCAAGGTAGGTGGTGAGGGATATTGCACCAGAGAGTCCTTGAACTATCAGTAGACCAACATCTAAATTCGGCACTGCATTCTTCGGCAGTCCGCCGGCCTTGCCTCAGGGCTCATAGATGCAATTCAGCTAAGGACACCCGGTCAGGATCATCATAGTGCAGTCCCAGGACGTTAAAGAAGGCCTCCACTGACTGTAGGGCTTGTGGGCACTAGGCTGACTGCCCAGGATTGAGGATCCCCTTGGAATAGGGAGATTACAATACCAAACATTTGTTGTTCTGAACCAGAGGAGCGGGGCCTGAATCGGAAATAGAGCTTGCAACTTTCCTAAAAGTTGGGGAACAAAGATCTGGAAAATTCAGCTTGGGCTCAACCGCTGGTGTCAGTGTGGATTGTGAGGCTTTCGTAGCTTCCTCCTGAGCCGCCAAGCGGAGCGAGATGTTCTGTACCACTTGCGAAATGATCTGTATCTGACCAGCCAGAACTTGAGCCGGACTGGGATTAGCTTGAGTGGGGTCCATCCCATAAAATCCTCCACTATATATGGCCGGTTCTAATGTTATGGCTGACGTGAACTGTGTACTGACATGAACTCCCAGAACAGATGGTAGAGGTTGTGATGCTCACAGGTACTCGGATGCCCTCAAGTCTTAAACTAAGCATAACGGGAGCTTATGTACAGAAACCGTAGCGCAGGGAATAAGAGGGGTAACCGGAATACAAGAGACAAAACCAGGGAGAGTCCGAGGGTCGTGGGTACGAAGCAATCAGAATAACCAGGAACAAGTCAAATGTCAGGACAGGTTGCAAGCAGGGAGAATCCAAAGAACAGGTAGAGGTCAGGGGCAATCAGCAAACAGCAGGGTCCAGAACAAGCCGAGGCCACAACAGGGAATCAGACAGATTACAGGCAGAGTATGCACAGGGCTATGAAGCAGGTCAGCAAGTATTTGAATAGAAGCTATAATCGACAGGGGGCTATGCCCTCCCTGCCTTAAATACTAGTTTGGGTCATTCAGAAACCAGAGGCACAGAGAGCTTTAATTAGCTGCAGGATTACTTTTTTTTAAATAAAAAAAAACCTTTTTATTAGAAACATCTTTTTCCAGTCGAAAAGGCATTACAGAATCTTGAGAGGTTAATCAGTGACAGATAACACGTGTTTACATACAACAGAACACTTGAACACTCTCATGGTACCCTCGTATTCAGGAGATAATTGGGTATTTATCTAGTACTGTAAAGATGTTGTTTTAACATTTCAGGGTTATAGGGTATAGAGGGGGAAGGGGGGTAATGTATGGAGGGGGGACATGTAGGGACCAGAAGAAGGGATGGGGGGTTAAGGATTCACGCATCAAGTAAGAGAAAAAATAAACATGTTTACAAATATCATTCCATGCTCAGATTACACTAAAACTGGAATGGGGGTTGGTTATGATATAAGGCCCATGAGGACCAGACTTTGTAGAAGGATGTAGAAGGAGATGAAGGAGCCCCTCAGCACACTGGTAATGTGCTCCATTTGGTAAGTATGCCAGATCCGACTGCAGACCATCTGAAGTGTTTGTGTGTGGAGCTTTTCCAAGAGGCCGCTATTTGACATGTGGAAGCGCTGATGATGTGCCTGAAGAATTTATGCTCAGATTTGGTAAGGTCTGGGAGGGGCAGCAGTAGTTCAATATGCTTAGGGTCACGTGGTATATGAGTATTTAGGATTGGTGAGACTAATGCGAGAACTGCCGCCCAGTAAGGGTGGATCCCGGAACAGTCCCACCATATATGCATGAATATTCCAGTCTGACCACAGTTTCTCCAGCAGTCAGCGCTAGTTTGCGGGTATATTTTTTGTAATCTCGAGGGAACATAATACAATCAATGTAAGTTTGTTAGCATTTTCTTTGATGCGGACATTTATAGAGCAGCGAGCTGTACAATCAAATATATCCGACCACTCCTCCTGATCTAGGTCGATCCCCAGGTCCGCCTCCCACTGCGTCTGAAAGCGATCCTTAACAGGCGGAGTGGCAGAAATTAAGGTATTATAAAGAATAGATATAAGACCTTTGGAGGCCGGGCCCGAGAGGCACAGGCTCTCAAATGTGGTGGGTGGTCTGGAAGAGAGTTGAGCTTTAACTGTTTGGTGGTAGTGCCTAATCTGAAGATACTGGTGGAACTGTCCTAAAACAAAACCACACTGTTCTACCAGCTCAGAAAATTGTGGAAATATTGCTGTTTTAGTTATATGATTAAGTAACAGCAGCTTGCCTTTACCTGCTCATTTTGTATACATCGAACGAGATAACCCAGGCATAAAGGCTGGATTAGACCATAAGGGTACCAGAATCGAAGGGGTGGGTGAGAGGGATGCTATACGATTACATCTAGACCAGATAGATAGAGACAGGGCTAGGACTGGATGTGCTCGAACAGAGACCGGGTGCTGAGCGGCTGGAAGCCATAGGATTGAGCAAATTGGTAAGCCACCTAATATGTCTGACTCTATGTCCAGCCATATCCTAGTTCCAGGGGGAGTACACACTGGGCCAGCCTCGCTGCGTAATAGTAGTTGCGGATGCTAGGAATGCCAAGACCACCCGCCGCGGGGGAGAGCTGTAAGATGCGAGCAGAGATCCTAAGCCTCTTGTTTGACCATATGAACTGCATTGTAAGGGTTTGCAACATTTTCAGAGTTGAGGGGGGGACCCTGATGGGGAGAGTGTGAAAAAGGTATAATATCCTTGGGAGCAAGTTCATTTTCACAGACGTAATCCGTTCAACCCAAGATATCGGGTTGTCGCCGGGTCAAAGGGGGTTCCATCGAGGATGGCGTTAAAATATGTGGTGAGTTTAGAGCTATGGACACCTGCAAATGTTTTATAATATTTGGCTGCGAAGCCGTCTGGGCCTGGAGCAGAGGATACTTTCATGCCGCGAAGGCATCTGTGGTTTCCTCCTCTGTTATATCTAAGTTAAGGAATTCAATCCCTGCTTCAGAGAGCTGCGGGTGCCGGCAAAAGTGTAGGTAAGTATTTATTCTGTCTTCTAAATCAGGGGGGGGGGTGGCGATGAGGCATCTAAGTTATATAACGATGAGTAATACATCTGAAATTCTTTCACTGTCTGACTCGGATTGTATGTCACTGCACCCTGTGAATTTTTAATTGATGTAATTGTATTACGCGTACGTCTCTGCCGCGATTTCCTAGCCAGGAGAGAATCCGCCTTATCACTTTTTTCATAGAAAAGCTGCTGGGTCCATTTAAGACTGCGAGCTGTTTTTTTTGATAGGACCGCGTTGAGCTGGCCCCTCACTGCCGTCAGCTCCCGCAAGTGCGATGGGTCTAGTGAGCCCTGATGTTGAGCGAGGAGGGAGATAAGTCTATTCTCTAGTGCGGCTATCAGTTCTTTTTCCTCTCTATGTCGAGCAGAGGCGATGCTAATGAGCCGCCCACAGATTGTGGCTTTATGCGCCTCCCAGACTACGGATGGCGATAAATCAGGGGACTCATTCAAAGTAAAGTAATCATTAAGTGCTTCTACTAGCTCTAAGCATGTTTTAGGGTTAAGAAAGAGGGTGTCATCTAGCCTCCATGTTAGGTCTCGCCTAGGGAGATTTGCTACTTTTAACTCAAATGATACCCCCATATGATCTGTCCAGGCAAACGGAAGAACTTCAGCTTTCCAAAGTTTGGTTGCTAGTTGTGAGCTTATGAAAAAATAATCTATACGAGTATATACGTTATGAGGGTGAGAGTAAAACGTGTACCCCCTATCAGTACCATTGATAACCCTCCATGCATCCAAGAGAGAGTATTCTTTAAGTAAGAGAGCAAATTGTGTGGGGTGTATTGGCGTTTGTGCAGATGTTGTGACAGTTGGGGATTTATCCAAATTGGGATTCAGTATCGCATTGAAATCACCTCCCAACAGCAGGTGGCCCTCCGCCTGTTTGCTAATGAGTCTAAATAGTTTTTGTAGAAATGGGATCTGACCTTGGTTTGGAGCATAGCAGCAAACCAGTGTGACCGGAAGCTGGCCCAGTGTGCCCACTAACATAAGGAACCGACCCTCGGGGTCTGCTATTGAGCATCGAACCGTGAGGGGCACTGACGGTCGTACAAGGATTGCTACCTCTCGGTGTTTAGATGCAGCTGAAGCAAAAAAGGTTTGGGAAAAGAGTTTCCCTTGAAATGTTGTGTGTGGCTGAGTTAGATGGGTTTCCTGAAGGAAGACCACTTCTGCTCTTGTCTTTTTAAGTGCAGTCATTAGCGTGGAGCGCTTTTGGGGGGCGGTATTCAACCCCTTAACATTTATTGTCAAGTAAGTGTAGCGACATATTGTGATGAGAGTGTAAGAGTCAACATTGAGGGACTCCTCCGAGTCAGCAGTTCTAGCGGAATTCCATAAAATCAGGGATGCATGGGATGGGTTATGCTTACATAGTAAAGGGTGAAGGATGGGTGGATCGGTAGGGGAGGAAAAGGTTGAACTGCCTGCAACCTGTCAAGGGGGGTGGAAGTGCAAGCCGGTCATACTTCATCCGACCTAAGATTGCTCGACTTCAGGTAAAATAGTAGGTGCTACTACAGGGAGTCACACCAAAAGGGGGGGGCACTGGGGAGCGGGGTGGACTGGCATAGGTCGAGTACGAGTAGTGTGGATAGAGGGGGAGAGGAAGAGAGGGGCACCAACCAATTTAGTTAGAATACAAGAAAAATAACATTAACAATAACATTAACATATTAGAAAATCCTCTGATAACAGCAAACAGAAGCAAACAGCAATAAAACAACTGTGTAAAAGCTATATATGTTTGGCAGCTTAATTTGGTAATTAAGGCTTAAACATCACCGGTGTAGTATTGTTCATAGCACGCGTGACACTGGCAGGAATCCATGCCGAGACCTCAGAGTGAGTTGAACTCTCACTGTGAAACTAGAGGGACGAATCGGAGATGAATAGAAGAAACTTCTCGCAACAGTGAGACAAGACATGTCTGATCAATCCGTGTAGAAATCACTATTATGTTATGCTCGTACCTGTCAGGAAAAAAAAGGGGGAAAGGGTTAGAGAGAACAAAGGACAAGAAGAGAACAATCTCTAGGGACCTAAGAAGAGAAATAGTCCATTTAAGGTAAAACCTCTATCCATTGTTCTCAGAAAGATCACACCTCTGCTTCAGCTTGAGGAGGCCTATTTCTAAAAGCGAATGTTTCTGCCGTGTCAAGCCGTGCTCCATTATGGTCGCGGTGAGGCTCTTGGGGTTCGCGTCACCGTCGGTCTATCTGTAGGTGACAGAGTTGGAGGACAGTCCCAATTTTTCCAGAATCAAAGCACCCTCTGCCGGGGTCTTTGCGAAGGGAGGTCTAGTTTCTGTGAAGACTTGAAGCCGGAAAGGAAAACACCACTTGTATCGGTACCCGTGCTGTCGCAAATTCTTTGTGACATCTTTCAACTCCCGGCGTTTCTGGTAAGAGGTGCCAGGTCTGCGAACAGCTGAATATCACTTCCCTGATATGGGATGGGATAGAGTCTCTGTTCCTTGTGGCCTGCATAATTCTCTCTTTTATGTGGTAGAAGTGCATGCGAAGGATGACGTCCCTTGGTTGCTGCCCTGGGGCAGACTTAGGGCGCAGAGATCTGTGTGCCCTGTCTAGGAGCAGTTCATCATCTGTAGCATCTGTTAATATGGCCTTGAAGAAGCCAAGCAGAAAGCCAGGGAGAGCCTGAGTGTCCACTGACTCGGGATATTTTTAAGGCAGATGTTGTTCCTCCGGGCTCTGTTTTCGATGTCTTCAAATTTTTCCATTAGAGAATCCACATCAGAGCACAGTGTTGTGATTTCTTGCGAGTTGTTAGCCACAGTCTTGCAGATCTCGTCCGCCTTGGACTCTAAGACATCAGTGCGATCCACCAGCTCACCGATCTCCTTCCGGAACTCTGAGATTGCTTGTCTCAGCTCACTTTGAAACATTGTCTTAATATCTTGGACTAGTGAGCTAATTAGGAGTCTCATGGCCGGGGGTAGTTAATCTTCTCCCATCGTGTCTGAGCCCGACGAATGGTCTGGCTGCTGTTGATTTGTGGCAGATGCTTGTGGTTTAGTATGCTTCTTACTTCTATCGAAGAAGTTGGAGGCATCTACTGTGGAGGTTCGCTTTGCTCTGGAAGTCATAACAGGACTGCTTTACTTCTATAGTATGACAATGTCGCAATTGTAAATTGTTGGTGCCCCTGCACTGAGCTTTTAGAACATTTTAGTCTAGGAGGAAGTAATCGTGTAAGAAATGTTTGGTGGAAATGGCGTCGGCCCACACAAAAGAAGCTCTTCAGTTGTGTTGCATATATTTTAGTCCCAAAGAGACAGAGCATTACAGGCTTTATAGATGTGTTTTCAAGTTAGAACAACACTTCGTCCACTAGGTGGCAGCAGCACTACAACCAAAAATCCTCTATATCACAGCAGGTCAGCAAGAGAGTTGGTTCAGCGTTCCAGAGAGAACCAGTGTGAGGCTATTAAAGTGTGGCACAGCGTTGATGATCCTTAAAGAGAGCTCTATGATAGTAATAGGGGCACTGTCACTCACCCAATTCTTGCAGAGATGCAGACAGGTGCCCTGGGAGAGCCGAGAGGATCCACTGAAGCGACAGTGCCACCCGCTGGAGCCTCCTCGGAAATATCCAGCTGTACTGCATATTTCGTAAGTGAAGGAGCCCAATGGCGTCTATTTTTACCGCGACTTCCGGTTTCGCCGGTTCGTGGGGTCTCTTCTTGATCTGGGGATCCGTCCAGGTAGGTGGTAAGCAGGAGCAGCCGTGTTCTCCACGGGGGCGCAGGTCCGCAGCCTCCCCAGCACATCTTCCCGCAGCCCAGTCCTCCCGGTCCCAGACCACTGGCCGTCAGTGCGGTGGGATATGCGCTGAGCCCCAGAGCCCTCCCTGTGCTGCCAGGTGCCGCGATCTTAGGCACAGCTGTGACCCCACTCTATCACGCCTGTCTGGTGTTGGCTGTAACCGCAGAAGCTCCAGGGGAGATCAATATATTTTCTCCGTAGAGGGAGAGCTTCTACTACATGCGCCCATCCAGCATGGGTGCCAAGCCACGCCCCACATGATTAAATACTTTATTTTACCCACCACCCCTTATGACGCAGCACTGATAGAAGGAGCATCCCAGCTGTTGCCCTGATAATGGCTGGGACAGGGAGGAAGTGACGTACTGGTCGTCATGGTGACGGATGGACGTGAGCAGAAGGTAAACACGAGTCGCCAATGGGCCCACCTTTGGCTGTTTTAATATGTGATCATGAAGGAATATATATTTGTTAAATATGTTTAATATGTGCAGTGTTTAGACCCAGTGTTTATGTTCAGTGTTTTAATGGTAAAGTTTTGCATGCATTGATATAACATTGTATGTATACAGTTTTCAGTGTAAAGTTTTGCATAGACCCATGGTTTAAATGGTAGTAATGTGTATGGGAAAGCTTTGCAGATTGCATGGATTGTTCAGTGAAAGTGCATAGACTGTTTGTTAAAGAATGTTACTGAGATTTTTGTATTAGAGGAGGTTGAAAAGTGAAGAAAATGATTTATACATAGCAAGAAAAAAGATTGTATGGAAAGTAAAAAAAATACTTACTTAGATGAGACTGGATTAGAAAGTTATATTGATTTGTACTGGACAGTCAATGGGCAGATGTTAGAATATGGCTAAAGTTTACTTTGGTAAATGGAATAAGTTCAGTTTTGTAAGTAAATATGGCAGTGCTGCGTTGTTATGGTGGAGTTTGTTATTAATATAGCTAAATGCCGTAAAATACTGGTTATAACAAGATGGCCGACAGAGCCATGAGGCCTGGTCTCCATTTTAGAATGTCTTTACCTACCATGTGGTTTATCTTCTCTCATGCACTCTCTTCTCTTGTGCACACACTGTCTTACAATTAATGTATACACACACACACAATGAAATTTGAGATACTTACAATTAACATACACACACTCACACTGAAATCTGATAGTACTACTAGGTTAACTTCGTAACATAGATAAGAAAGGCACATTTATACAAACATAAAATAGCTAAAGCAGACAATTCATTGGTTGTATGTAAAATGTATTATGCTATCTACACTGTTATTGTATGTGTAAAGATTGCTACTGAAAACACCTATTGTTAACAAGAATACATATTATCTTAAATTAGATTTTGTGGAAATCTTTTCTTAATATGATATGCATTATTCCCTGTATTATACTGTGGCAATCAGAGTAAATAGAGCAGACATTGAAATAGAATTATATTTCTAAGAACTGGATTTAAACAGGAACCTACCCTGTGTGAGTGGTAATGAAGGTAATTATTGATTTTCATTACGATATTAGCATTAATAGTATATTTGCTTCAACAATAATTCTCCTGATAACAGAGGAAAACAGAACCCGCTTTGGGGTCAAAATAGACACCCTTCTACAGTATACAATATAAAAAAAAAGGTTTCATTTAAACAAGAGAGAATATTGTCTTGACAGTTAATATTGAAAAGTAAAATCGTATTTTTAATATAAAATGCAATTGAACAAAAAGACAAATTAAATTAAACAAAAACATCTGTTGTTTTCCCCTTTAAAAAAGAAATAGGAATCTTCTTTTCTGCAGTGGTCCAAATGGAAATGTGAGCTCAGTAATGGAATAGATGGTTTTAACTTAAAATAATATAGTTATGACACTAATAATTTAAGTACAGACAGCTGGAGGGGTCAATATACAATCAGTCAATCAAAGCAGTTGCATAGTGCTGCTGATAGTCATCATAATCATTGTGTATCCTTGCACCAGCCCTCCAGCACCCACAAGAGATACGATTTCTAAAAGTCTAATTGTGTTTAGTGTATCCATATTATTAATATACATTTTATACTTTACTATCTCTGGATCCCGTTATTTTGAGTTTAACAACCTGATGTACTGTTTGAAGCACACAGAATTCACTAATTCTAACATAGTTCTTAAAGCAGTTATTGAAATCAAAGATTTCAGAATTATTTAAATGTGGCAATGTGGTGTCTACATTGCTCATTAGATTTATGCCACATCTGTGTATAACTAGCATTTTCCTGCCTTATGTCCCTTCAAGACACATTATCCAAGTTATATATATACTATATATCTTTGCTTAATATGCAATTTAAGTTGAGTGTTATATGTGCTGCGGAGTTTGCAAATGAAAATATCACCATTAAACTGAGTTAAGTATGTTTCACCCAACGTTAAAGTTAACTACTTACAATATTTTGACAAACATGACTTCCTAGCCCGGGGTTTCACGTGTGATGGGCAGAGGTTACTTGAAAGATTCTTTTCAGTCATGCATAATACTTTTCTCTCCACGATTCCAACACCACATGTTGCAGAACACTGTTTCAAGAGTGCAAGCAGATGTTTGAGGACCAATAACAACATTAACTATATGTTTACTTCTCCCTCTGTTTGCTATGTACATACATTTATATAGGATTACAGTATTTACACTAGCAACATTTCTTTCATTAATCTCACAAACATTAATACCGATAGTGATCATAGTATAGATAGTTTGAAACCAGATACGCTGATGTAGCAAATATAATTTTATGTGTCTGAGAATCAGTTTTAAATGTTTTTGAATAATTTTTGGCAACATGCCATTGTGGCATACTCCTTGATTTTTAGCAAAATCTGAGCAGATGTGAAACTTTACAATACTACATTTTAGACCATAGGTTCGTGATGTATAAAATAATGCAAACAAGCATGTTACACAACAGAAAATGATAATATATACTTATGTTTATATAACAAACCTTGCTCCACTTTCCAACTTTCCAGAAAAGTGTATGGGCACAGCTCTTCCCATTGCATTTCCGGTCAAATAAATATTGCCTTACAGGGCAGCTTTTATAGCCGACAGTTCGTAAGCCATTTATGTAGTGATTGTGCCTCGAGGGCACTCTTTTACAATATGCTAGTTTTTGTTTGTAACCAAACCAGCAGCTTCTGGAACACTGAAAAACAAATTAAATAATTCTATTGATGTTTTGTATAGATTATTTTTTTTAAATATCATGCACAGTTTGACTAGTAATGAAATATAAAAGTAATAAAATACTTCAGACAATTCTAGCGCATAATTCACATGGGCAGTGTTTGGGGAAAAGGACCTTATAACAATTTGTTTTTTAGTAGCTCCTCAGCAAGTGGAAAATAAAGATTCAGTGAAATCCTCAATATAATCTGAGCTTTTCGATGCTAGACTAGCAGTTCTCAAATTGTTAAAACAAAAGGGTCGCTTTGACCACTGGCAATTTCAGATTTTTGTGCATAGCTGCAGAGTCCAGAGGGAACCAACTCTGTCATTGTTGGTGTCAACTGCATTTCCTCTCTTAAACTTCAGCGAATTTTAATGAACTCCAGGGGTAAATGTAACAAGCTGAGAGTTTTCCGGTGGATTTGAAAAACCAATCAGATTCTAGCTAAAATTTATTTAGTACATTCTACAAAATGATAGCTAGAATCTGATTGGTTGCTATAGGCAACATCTCCACTTTTCAAACCCGTCTGAAAACTCTCAGCTCGATACATTTACTCCCAAGAGTCCACTGATGAAGAGACAGTATCCACAACTACCAATGGCAACACTAATGTTTGGGAACAAAATCAGCTTATTCTTTATTAATGCACTGAACAACAATACCCAGAATCCCAAAGTGTCAGCTTCAGAGCAGAGCTTTCCTCAGAGCTATTTAGATATTATGATGGGGGGGGGTTATGTTTTTTTATATGTTTTTTATATGTTTTTCTTTTATTCTCAATTTTATGTATTTAGTATTGTGGATCATGTTAGAGTTAATTCAATTTACCGAAACTGTTGATTGTTAAATTGTTATTTGCCAAATATAGGAGATCGTTGACCAGGTTTTGTACTCACATTTGGTAAACAACACATTTCCGGCCATGTGATCGAGTGGTCACGTGATCGGATAGTTCCGATAATGCTGTCATGTGTTTGGACAGTTCTCGAGCGATCATCTGACGCTCATGTGATCTATTTCCATTTATATATAAAGCGCTGAAAGATACACTTATCCTACCTACCTCTGATGAAACGGCGTTACGCCGAGAAACGCGTCAGAAAATTAATTTACCAGGTGCTGGTCAGTTTACAACCCCGGGGTCAATTTGGACTACAGAAGGATCTGTTTGTATTCTGGAAACCATTTGCATTTTATGCTAAGTACTTCAGTAGTACCATCTGTGACTATCTTTAAAAATCCTACGGGCTCACACTACAAGATAAGTACCTGTTTACTTTGAAAATCAATGGTGCTATCGGCACCTAATGGTGTACATATTTACTGGACACCTATACAGTGGATACTTTTCAGGCTTGTCATTTGAGCATATAAAAGAAAAATGTTGTCCGGCGCTCAGAAACAAACAGAATTTAAAAATCACTGTGTCAGCATAAACATAAAGGAGAATTTTGTGCACAATATAGCTATATTGGGGTTAAGCTCACCTGCCGGCGTCAAGGCATCTCCTGTAGGTGAGTCCCTAAGCTAGTGATACAAATTTACATTCAGGGTGTTCCATTGTCATTTGAGCATACCAAGGATTTAATATCTCTATGTTATATCTCCAGTCTATGCTACGGACTTTTCATATTGTGGAGCAGATCTTTTGCATTATATATGGTACCATATTATATTTTTTGGCCATTATCCTGGGATACTGTTTTATATCGGAACTTTGGGAATTCAACAGTTGATGATCACTATATTCCCAATCATTGAATATCACCACTAGGATTTTATCCAGATTTAGTGGTTCACTTACATGTGGTCTACCTTCATACGCCATTTTTATATGTTATAATAAATTGTTATCTATATTTATTTGTTTTATGCTTTGCGCTCTCTTTTCCACATATTGTTTATTTGCATTTTTTGACAGATCCAGATTTTGTCTGTAGAGAGCTGCAGCATTAAGCCTTTTGCCCAGGGTCCTATATGCAGCACCTTACAATTTTATTGTCATTTCCTCAGAGCGCAGTGTAGACCACCAGCAAAATTAACAATGGTCCCCTCAACATGTCTCATTACTGTAATGTTTAGCACCAGCATCCCAATAAATCAATAAACCTATAGAAGATGTCTTCACCTTTAGCAGCCCTATTTCTAAAAGAGCGTTATGTGCTCATTCATGCTCAGTTACCCAGAGATCTTGAGTGCAGTGTATAAGATTGAGACTAAACTCACAAAACTACTTGGAATAATAAACAATAACATAAGCAACAGTAAAATAAATACAATAGAAAATTGGAGCAGGCAGCTAACGAAATTGTGAGAGTCACAAACTGAATTCTGGGCAAGCAGAATGAACGGTAACAAGCTGAGGTCAGTACTAGCAGCACCAGCATAATCAGTTGTGTATCATCTGGTTTGTGGAGTTTTTAGTGGACATATAAATATATATTTTCGGGATATAGTAGATATTTAGACAGAGAAAATGTTGACACCATCATGTCGACAGTTATAATGTGTACATGTTCATAATGTTGACACAGTTAAAATGTTGACATGTAAAATGAGCAAAGGGTTGGCAAGACGAAATTGAAAATGTTGACGTAAATCACAAGATTTAAAATGGAAATACATAAAAAAAAACAACAGCAATAAATTTAAAAAGAGAAACAGTGTGACCCCCCCAAACAGCATAAACAACCCTAGTATAGCTAGTCTAGGCTGGGGGGGAGGGTGGAGTGGGGTCCCCCGATTTTACTATTACCAGCAAAAGGCTTTGCCAGCCGGGTCTGATGGCACTATAGCAGGAAAACCTGCAGGGTGGGGTTCCCCTGCTATAATGCTAAACTAGCCCCAGGCCAATCAGCACAGAGCTGGATTCCCTAGAGAGACTGAATCTGCAAAAAATGAATGCGGACCCCCTTCTTAGGTTTAACCAGCTCCGTGCTGATAGCACTAGGACTCTTCCCACAGCGTTGGGTTGGTAGGTGTAGAGTAAAATTAAATGTTTCATTACAAAAATCCATTTTGTCCCTGGTGCACTACAAGTCTCAGAACGTCCAGGCTGCCATTAAGTGTTCAGGCATGCTGGCGCTTGTAGTACTACAAGTACAAACATACCCATGGCTGCTGGCACTTGGGGAACCACATCCCCAGCATGCCCTGGCACTCAGGGCCCACTGGGATTTGTAGTGCACAATATTTCCCTCATTCAGTCTCTTTTTTTCTCACCTAGATGCAGGTTTTTCATCTGTAATAATTCCAGGGATCCTTGGATTGGCAAAATCCTAGGCAGAACTAGGGTTGGTTAAGATGTTGGGGGGAGGGCACACCATTTATTTAATGTATTACCTATTTAGTGATTTATGTCTATTTTAAATGTTGACTTTACAACCATGTACTATTTTTACATGTCTATTATTTTATTATTTTATATTTCATTCCTAATATATTGTATTCACTTCAGGTCATGTTTTAATTAGTTTGGTGAACAAATGTAAATTCCCTCCCCCACCTCTTGGTATGTGACTTGTGTAAGCCTGATTAGCTGCTCAAGATTATCATATGAAATGCTGTGACCAATTTCCACTGGAAGGTTAACTCCACCCAAAACAAAGGTTTTGATATCATGTTACACAAGGCAGAAAAGTCCTTTGCTGGCTGTTTTCACCCTGGTAGGACACATGACTCTCTGAACATGAGGGAAACTGTAAGTAGAATGGCATGGAGGTCTGTGCATGTGAAGTGGCCTAGAAGGCAATTTATTTTACGAGTTTGAGTTTATTGTCAATAATTTGGAGTTTAATTGGTAGCATTTGTCTTGGATTTGCAATTGCTAGAATATGGCTGAGATTAGGAAGTTTGTATTAATACAATAGTGTATTTGAATGGAATGGTCTGAGTGCAGACAGTATGGAGTTTATGTTTTTAATGCATTGCAAGTAATATTGTTAGTGTACTTAGAAACTGACTTGTTACATTATAATAATTGAAGTGATGTTGTTTGGAGGTTCTGTGTTGTAAGAAAATTTCAAAAGTCATGCTTTGTTATACCGATGGCTAGAAATAGATGTCTTTGTTAATGTTGCATTGGTAGTGAATTAGGCCATTACAAGCACATGTGCTTGTAAAAAAGCATGGTATGAGGTTGGGCATTTTAAGTATGGAGTTGATGGAAAAGTCTAATGGAGATTGCATGTACTGTGTAATGGAAGTGTATGGTTACAGGATAAAGCCTGCTATACTGTTTGTTAAAGAATACAGCTGAGACCAGGGTGCTGTTTGTGTTTATAGTGTAAGTGCATAGCAAATGATTAGATTGTTTTGGTAAGGATTTGCAGGAAGTGGTCAGATTGTTTACTGTAAAGTTTTGTTAGACTGTTGGATTTAAAGGTAGTTTGTGATGGGAAACTTTGAAATAATGTGGTTTATCGCTGTAGAGATTGAATTTATGGGATGATAGCTACGATGGCAGCAAGGTGATATACAATGTACTTAAAACAGGCTGAGTTTCAGACAATAGAGAAAATGGAGGTTGATTTGATCCCTCCAGGCCTCAATATGGCTGCTATTGTATTGCAGTGATGCTAGAAGTTTCCATGTGAGATAAACAGAAGTTTATATGTGGATAAATCGTAGACGTTTAAAGTGTGAGAATATTATTGTGGAATGTATATTTGAAAAGTGAATTTTTCTTGAATGCTTAAAATAGAGTCTAGATTGTGTGTCTTCTCCCTACATACACAATACAGTCACACACCAGGAACAATAGGTGAAATTGACTCGCCCATACACAATGACTTGTACATTTATAAAACAGGCAGTGAATGTAATGTATTGTATGAACATCTATGCTATGCTATACCAGCAATGTCAATAGAGGAGTCGAAATCTGAGTTTGTATAATATACACTGTCTATAGTTTTATAATATATATAAGTTTTACAATTAGAATGTTCATTAATAATACAAAACATTTTAAAAGAAGCTACATCTTGTGTGCAGTTTTCTTGAAGATATAAGTTATTAGGAAAATAACAATTAAATTTCTTAGGTAAAAGCAGAACAACCTTTGCGAGGAGTTGGTTTAAAGTATTAGTCATAAATAACATAATTAAATGGTCATCCATACATTTGCCAGACTATTAGGATAATAACCCCAATAGACACCCTTTTACATCGACTTGTGTCAACATTATGAATATATACTCATTATAACGACATGATGGTGTTGACATTTAGACTGTTGACTTTTCATATCTAACCCATATAATCCCACCCCTTCAATATACTTTTAAACCCTGGATGAAAAAATCACAGAAAACGTCAATTTGGGCAAATTGCAGTTTAATAAATTTTACCCCAGGAATTATAGAAAAACTGACATTTCATGAGGCTTAAAGGAAAAGCTATGGATTTCTGGATATCTGAATGACCGGGAGAAATGACCCCAAAGGCAGGTCTGTCTAAGGTGTAATTCAGTACTGCATTGAAGTCACCAGCAACAATAAGGTTCCAGTGTCTCATTTGGATAAGATTAGATGAGCCTATCTAATTTGCTAAAGAAGTAGTGTAGGTTCTGGTCTGGGGCATAAATATTGACTACGGTGCTGGGGCCACTGCTGTAAAATCACCACTACTTCTTTATAGTAGTCTTTAACATCACTGAAATAGAACATCATTGAAATAGTAGACTATAATATTCATTTAAATATGATTTGTTTCTTAAAACACAATTGCAACTCACCTAGATATGTCATTCAGTGTCAGTATTGCTCAAATAGTTAGTACTCATCACCACAGATAAATTTAAAACAATTTTATACCTGGGATGTATCTTCAGTGATGACAATGTACTTGCATGCAGGATTGCTGCATTTCTTACTAACAGGGGGCTTAGCAGCAGGCGCACAGTAAGATTCATTCACGGCTTTGCCACTGATATCCATACATTTTATCTTCCTCAAGGATTCATCTTGTTTACAATCTGTGGAACACTTGAATAGACAATGTTATAACAACATTTTTTTAAGTTTACAGAACAAATATTTCAGTCACATATTACACTATCTTTACAGAGATAGTGAAGTTCTCTCTTGAACAAAATTAATATGTACAGTAAGATTTCTATAACATTTGCAGATAGGATGAGAGTTACTGTAAAACACTCATCACAACAGACCTGGAATATAAATATGTCATACATGGATAGCTCTGTGTGGTTTAAAAAGGTTTCTCATTTCGGGGCTATCTGAATGACCATACTCCACCCCCCTGGATCTTAGTGTTTGTTTAGTTGTTCAAAACGGACAGCATTGTTACACTATTTTTAAGAAGGAAATAACACGTATTGAAAATACTCACAGATGGCCATTCGTCTGCAACCCAATAATACTGGATGCAATCTGGTAATCTGCAATATTCCTGGTTGTCTGGGCGAGTTGTAGGATTGCAAAATATCTCCTCAACTCGGCCTTGTCCTTTCATCCTACAATACACCTGTCTGTACTGGATTCCTACTCCGCAGGTTGCTGAACACTAAGGTAGAAAAAAGTATTTTATACTAACAAATATATTGCGTAACCAAATATATTGTATAATCTAAGAGAACACCATGAAACAACTGTGTTAGAAATTGATCTAATTAGTCTTACAAACATGTTTCTTTTACCTTGGTTACAAAACTAAAGTAGTTAAGAAAAATCTAGAAACATCATTTCCTTATGTTCCTGATAAGAAGTAATGTAGACTTCAATAGACATGTGGGCACATTAACATTATCTTAACCATGTCACAAATGAGTAAAACATACTTTTGTTATTTTATTGGTATATTGACAATGCAAGACTAATAAGCTACAGTAACTGTACCGATTCTCCACAAGCATGGCACTGGCACAGATCAGCAAGTTTGGCTAAAATTATCTTAAAACAGCTCATGCTAATATCAATTTAAGCAGAAAAAGGCATTGTAGTTTAAAAATATAGCATATTATTGATTCCCCCATAATGTTTTTCTTGCATTGATTCCACTGTGCCACAAACAATATACTTTCAGATTGTTCAAAAAAAATGTTTAGGTAAAGCAAGAGGTGGTGGAAGTGGGAGTTATTAACGTACTATTATTAAAAAATAAAACCCCTAGAAATGCTTCACAAGTTCTTCACCTAAATGAACCCCCTTTCCAAGGAATGCAATATGTTCCAGAGTACTGGGCTGCCCCCAGGTCTAAGAACATGGTAGTATGGGCTTATTAAGTCTAGATATTGCAAATATGTGGTTAGGACATGGAAAGAGACAGATGGTGACTACAGTAATCCGGGGTACAGTAAGGAAGGTGGCAGGCAAGGGCAAGGTCAAATAATCTGGCCGAGGTCATGGCAAGTAGAGGTCAATACCCATCCGGTAATCAGGCTGAGGTTGGGTCAGGCAACAATATATAGCAAGTCCAGTAGTCAGACAGGTAGTGGTTAATAGTAAGCATGGTAATCAGGAGGTGGATAGGGCAGGCAGAGGTCAACAGCAAATCCGAAAAGCAAGCTGACGTGAAGGACAGGAGAAAAATACAGTCTGGGTCACAACAGAAGATATTCATAGTAAATGCAAACACAGCACATTGGTTGAGACGAAACTATCACCAGCACAGGTGGAAGACAGGAAGAGGCTTATAAAGGTTGAGGAACCAATGAGAGAGAAGGCACTTAACAGGGCATAATATAAAACACCATAACTAATGACCAGACATTGCTGGGGAGCTGCTGCTGCCTGGTAAGCGGCTAGACATCGACAGTCTGAGTGAAGTTCTGAATTTAAAAACTTTAGCTTGGTGCACCGGCTTTAATTTAAAAAAAAAGGGATTTGTAAACACTGAGGGAGATCCAACTGGAAACACACAAGGTTTAGTTTTCTAACAATCCTAAAGTTTAAATAATGGTTGATTGATCATAATGTTTCTGGCAGATAGCCACACCTTATCCCCAACTTTGAAAATATGCCCTCTATGGTGTTTGTCATAAAAATGTTTTGATTGTATGGCAGTGCAAAACAGAACAGCCTGCACCTTTGATGTAAAAGGGGTTCCCTTCATTGCAATACTTTCTGTGAACTGGGTATCAGCAAAAGAACAGACTTTAAAATGTTGATCATATACACAGAAGAATGGAGAAGTACTTGATGCATGAGGAGTGTTATTTTGAGCAAATTCCGCTTAAGCCCAATTTTTGTGAAGGTGAGAGACATAATACTTGAAATACTGAATCAATACCTGGCTAATCCTTTCTGTGTGACCGTTGATTTGTGGATGATAAACTGAAGAAGATATTAGATTAATACCAATCATTAAGCAGAATGACCTCCAGAATTGTGCAGTAAACGGAGATCCCGTCAGAGACAATATTAGCACAATAAAATCCATTGAGATGGATTACCATGCTTTGTCTGGAACTGGAAGTGGCATAAGAGGTCCAAATGGTTGTCCTTTGAGACTCTTATTTTGGCCACAGACCTGACAAGTCATTACAAAATCTCTTACATCCATCATAATCCTGGGCCACCAAACATAGCAAGAAAAAATGTTATTAGTCTTATCGATACCTGGATGACCTGACATTTTTTTTTCATGAGATTCCACTAGGACTGCTTGCCTGATTTTCTTTGGGCACAAATAATAAATTAGAAGAAGTGTCTGCAGGGGCGTGCTTTGAGGCTGCTTTAAGCTGTGTAGAGTGTGTCACGCACCAGGCTCTCAAGTCCTGACACTTACCGCTTTGCTGTCTTTGTAAGCTGTCTGCTGGTCTCCGACCTCTCTGCAGAATGTTGCCCAGTCTGTCTCCACTTCAGAAATCCCTCCAAAACCAGTACATGGGTGCTGCCATCTTGGATACAGTCATCTGCTCTCCCTCAGCCAGTCAGAGTGCTGCTTCAACCCTGCTGACCAGTTTCTGATAAGTTAACAGCAGTCAGTATAAAAGGACTGCCTGGAGCCCTTACATGTTGTCAGTGCAATGTTGAATCTTCATACACCAATCTGGTTCCCAGGAGTCTGCAGTCTTTTTTGTTATATCTACTTAGACAGTGCAGTCTGCATTCTGGTCCAGCAATCCGGTTCCAGTAATACAGTTCCCCTCCGGTTCTAGTCTGGTCTAGCATTCCAGTTCCAACCTGGTCTCCTCTGCTTAATCTGATTGCCGTATTGCTATTCCTGACTTTTTGCCTTTCTCCAGTGTCATTTATATTCAGTAGCCTCCAAAACTCTCATCAACCACCACTGCACCTGCCCATTCCCTCTAATTTGAAGGAACATTATCAGGCCACCCAGCTTTGTTCACGTAGCCACTAGTAGGCCTTCAGAAACACTACCCAGTCTGGGTACAGACAAATCCCCAGGCGTGACAGTTTGCACTGGTCTAAAGGATTCCGCTGGTGGTCTGCCCCAATGAGTGGGCTCAATACAAAGCCTGGTGAATCGGTTTCAAAGCCAAGAATCTGCACAGATTCAAATCATGCAGTTCCTTCAAGAGTTGTACTCTCATCTGAATAGCATTCAAACTACACTCAGTGGTTCAGGTGACTCTTCAGTTCCTGCACAAGCTCCACCTGTTCCAGCCATGGCTCCTCGTTTTCAACTGCCACCTTTCGCCAAGTTCAATGTCGATCCAAAATTGTGCAGAGGACATTATCAGGCCACCCAGCTTTGTTCACGTAGCCACCAGTACAGCTCCAGACACACAATACGTTCTGGGTACAGACAAATCCCCAGGCGTGACAGAGACGTCCTGAGTCATGACTGCTACAATTCAGTGGAATTATTGGGTGTTTTGGTTCTAAAATGTTGCTGCAGAGAAGTTCTGGAATGAGCATCAGCTTTAAGGTTCTTGGATCCTGTGCTGTATGTAATTGTGAAATTGAGCTAGAAAAAGAATGTCCACCAAATCTGCCAAGGGTTCAGGATTTTTTCTGTTTCACACTGCACAGAACACTGGTTCAGACTAAACTATCACAGGTGGTAGAAAAGCACTTAATAGGGCAGAATATATAACACCTTAACTAATGATCGGATATGGCCAGACAGTTGGTCAGCAACCAGCTGAGAATGAGGCGGCGCAGCCTGCTGCCGAGTGGCTGCAGGACGAAGCTTTCCATTACCAGGCAACCATTAGCAGGAGGGTTATGTTGATACTATAATGATAAGAAATGTGCACGTACAGGTTCAAAATTATTCAGTAAAGCATGTTAGTAAAGCATGACTTCTTTTCAGCCCATTTATATATTTTTATAGCTGATTTGAAGTTGTATTGTCTTTTCTATTACATAATTCTGTTACTTTGAAATTGTGAATCTTTTTCACATGTCTTGAGGATGCGCAACAATATTTAATGATTATTTTTTTGTTTATATAACTTAAACTAGAGCCTAAATGTTTTCTTGGGGGTCGACTGGGTACTGTATTAACTTGTATATTAAAGCTTACTTCCACTCAAGTTCCATGCGCCATTCTCACATTTGAATTATGCATTTCTAGTCTAGAAAATGTACAATATTTTTGAGGTTTAATAAATTAGATTTACACTTACCGTTCTAACAGTAGTTTTTTTTAACCTACCATTTTTAATACTTTCCAGTATGTGGATGGCATTCACATAAACCTAGTTGCACATAAGCACACTGATCATTTTCAGGACACTTCTTACCTCTCCCCACTTTCCACTTTTCCATGAAGGACATCTGCCAGTCTTACACATTTTCTGCGTGCGAAGCTTCCTTAAATGTTTACAATTTGAATCATCTATTTGCTGACCATTGGACATACAGTGAACATTTCGATATTTTACTCCTTTTCCACAGGTGACAGAGCACTACAATGAAAAAGAAAAGAAAATCATACACTACACACATGTATGCTTCAATGCTAGCTTGTATGCAAAATAAAAATACTGGGTAAACTAACATGCGCGAGCCATGGGACTAGATAAGCTACAGTTTATGGACCTCAATTTCAAGCTCACCTACTGTTCTTCAAAGATTTTGGTGCATTTATCTATATAAATGTCTAGCCAACTCTATTAAAATCCAATGTTGAAAAAAACTATTTTCAAAACAGGAGACCTAATAATTAAAAATCCAGTGGACAGCAAATTGGAAAAGACCAGTGTTGCACGAATACCTCATATAAGCATTTGATCTATTGTTATTTTGGAATTCATGGTAAACTTACTGTTAACTTTCATAAAACTTTCATAAAACAATACATTGGCTGGAAAAATCCTGTACCTGTTACATTGTCTTTACAACCCAACCTACTAATACAACCAAGCAATGATGAAGATATATTAGACTTCTTCTGCCAAGCTGATGAGAGTAAACTGAAATTACTCTTAAATAGTTAAATAGGGATGGGGGACATCTGTTACTTCTTATACAGTTTTAAAATAGAATTTTTGGGTTAACTGCCACTAAAAATATTTATAGCCAATACCAGCAGAGAAGATAGAAGCCCATTTTGTTCATGATTCATATTTGCAAAGTTAAGCCACAATTTAAAAGAAATGTATCATTTTATGACACCTCTTACTTAATCCTAAGCAAAAATATGACAGCATAAAAATATATAAGAAATACATTTTTGGGGACTGTTTATGAAGGGTCAAAATCATAGACTTTACCCCTTCAAATCTTTCCGTTGTTTACTGCACATAACAATGAAGTTTCAAATTGTGCAATTTAATAAATGATGAAAGAATTCTCCATAAACCTATTAAAATCCTCAGTGGCATTCTCTATAAAATAATGTAAAATGTGGCTATTAATGATGCAAAAATCAATAAAAAACCTATAATGAGGGGAACAAGCTGACATTTTCAACAAATAAATTAAAATAAAATCATGATGAAATAATAATGATAATATATTTATTTATTTTCATTACATACTGGAATAAAATTAAGAATTATAAAAAAAACAAAAAACAAAAGTATGCCCATAAATAGTTGCAACAACAACTCAAAGGGTCGATTTTAGCTGTGGACATTCCATACACATATTTTGATGGTGTGTTACATGTTTTCAGTCTTCCGTTTATCTAACGTGCAACCACAAGCACTGCAATTACACAGGCATTTCAATGGGCTATTGGACAAAGCATACTAACATAAACATCAAACTTTGTTTAAAACTGTAATAGTGGGCAACCTTGTCTTGTTAGGGAACTTGTAAGACTACAGTTGGTTTGTCGTTTTCAAAAGTGTTCAATTTGTAAGAAATAAAGCTATTTACTTGTTGTATGTTAAATTACACAGTTGAACAGAGATTGTTTAAATATTTATTTGGCAAAGGGTGTTTGATCAAGGATTTGTGTTCATTTAACAATCATCTCTGTATATGGTAGTACTATTATGTTAGAAAATGAAAACCAAGGGGGGAGTGTCTTTCTACACCACATCACGTTTCAAATTTTAAAATGACCACAACGTTATATGATTATGTTGTTTTCAAGATATATTATAATGTTAACACAAAAGGCCAGGTTAGATAAAGTAAAAAGAAAAGTATGGGTAACTGCAAATGAACATTCAGATACAGAAGCAGAAACAACAGGCTACAGAGGTGGGCTTAAAATTCTTCAGCCAAAGACTTTCCTGCATCATTATACTTTTCCTGGTATGCAGATCGTAAATAAGGAAATGATTACCACATCTATAAACTGCAGGCGCTTTAAAGAAACAGACATTTGAATTGTGTATAAAAATGAAAATTTGTAAGTACTGTATCTTTATAAATGCCTACAGCTTTGCTGACATCAGTCAAAAGAAATGCCAGTATCTATCTCATAAGATAAATTAGGAAGATACACGCTGGCATAGACTGGGCCCCATTCTCCTCCCCCTGGAATTCCCATCTGCCAAGAAGCTGCAATTCCCAGCAGAAAAAGTCTTCACATATACAGTAACTCTCAGCTGTAGTGCTGATCGTTACAAGCAAGAGCTGCAGGACACATTGCAGATTTGTTGGTAGAATTCACAGTATTATGGCAGACTCCACAGCATAAAGCACAGAGGTAAGGCTTGGGGGTAAGGTGAAAATCAACTTATGTGAAATGGAAGTTAGATCATTTTCCTGTGCTTATAATGTATGTAATTTGAGTGTAGCACAGTCTGTTAAATTGCAATGTCTATAGCTCATTTGAAGAATGAAATATATCTATACAAACTATTTTTTGCACCATCAGTGTTTTACTATGTTGCTTGTAATGTATATTTTGGAAAGCTGATTAATATAAACATTAAGCAAATATTATTATAGGTATGCATCCAAAAACTCACTGTATTGTGTACAGAATATATTATTATTTCGTTAATATTTACCAACACTTGGTCCAATTGTATAACAAAAATTAATATATATATATATATATATATATATATATATATATATATATATATATATATATTTAATCTCATTTTTTTTCCCAAAATGTTTAACATCTGTGGTGTTTCCAGTGCATGTTATACCTACCAAGACACACAAATCAGAGTGCTGAACATTGTACATAATATTGATTATAGAAATAGTTTAACACAAGTCTGTTTAAAATGATAATTTTAAAGACATATCATCAGTCACATGGATGGAGTGATTCTGTCTTGGAATTAGAAGCATAGTGGCATTGTGTTTGGCAGCTCATCAATGCTGAATGTCCCTGAGGATATGCATCTTAAAATCAAAATGATTACATTATGTTACTACTGCATAGCTTTATCAAAAACACATGTACAGTTTTGGACAACAAATTTAGCCAGCTATTGATAACTGAAGTCACCTAGCCATTGATCCATTGTGATGAGATATTAATAAATCCCACCAAGCTACAGAATATCACATGAGAATGTCCAATGTGGTACCGAAAAATCCCAACTTATTTTTTATTTTTTTTTAACAATTCTGCATGATTTTTTTAAAATCAATTTAATACATTTCTCATTTGTTAACCAATTTCTGTCTATATCATATGCAGGTTCAGAAATCTCAAGTAAGTAAGTAATTTACAAATCGCTACTTCAGTATCACTAAAAGTGTCTGTTATAAGCAGTTTTTTTTAATAAGAAAGGAAGTACAATTTTGAAGTACTGTGCTGTTTCCCCCCCCCCTCCTTTATGTCTAAAGTCCATTAATGTCAAACTTAGAGATTGCTAAGCAATGCCATATATACATGTAAGGCACCATAAGCTTGTACTCTCATCAGATATTAGGATTCATCCTAGTAGTCACCATTAATGTATAAACATGTTTTATGTCACAATCCTAGATTTTAACTGATATGTAGATTTAGTCCATAAGTTTTCCCATGTGGTATTTACAGAGCCATGCAGGGAAACAATCCAAATTCTATGTAGCACTAAATAACACTACACAGCAATTTTGCTATAAGAAAGCCTTTGGTTCATCAGATTACTCTTGTAATGTAAACCAGATGGCAACATTACACTTTATCACACTAGAAAGTCATGAAGCCAAGCTGGAAACAATATTATTGAAAGCTATAATGTTTCCAGTCTACAGGATAAAGAAAAAATTCTGCCTCCCTTTTTTCTAACAGGCAAAAATTAAACATATTATCTGTACCTCCAATCCAAAACAAAGCTCTTATTTATATGTTTATGGACTCTTAAGAAGTAACACTTCATACAGTATACTTCTAGTTTAATTGTAAACAAAAACACTTTTATGTGAACTTTCCACTTTTGCATAGTGAGACTAAGGATTTTTTCACTTTTCGGCACAGAGGTGATTTATCATAAATGACCTCATGTCATTTGTAATGAAGATAATAAGGAAATCCAGCAAACTATCAGCAAACTGTCCTCCAAAAGACAAAATATAAGTAATCCAAAAACAAAATATTTTGACCCTGAAAAGAGGATTTAGATTGTTTCACCAATTATGCAACTTTTGTACATTAAATTATGGAATCACAGCTAAATTGCCCTATAATATTTCCACTCAATAGTGAACTGCTGGAATAATGACAGATGAAGGTTATCCAGTGGCCAGAATGATCATAATTTGCAACTGAAGCACTTTCTAATTTATATTTATGTATTGCCCTAATATAAATTCAGAGCTGCCAATGCAATTATAACCAAAACTCAGTTACTTATCTCCCAAAAATATGTAAATGCCAATATTCATAAAAATGAATCAACAATGCATAATCCCTAAATTCCTCCACAAGTTGCCCCACACAAGCGCACAACTGCACAGGAGTAAAAAGTGTGATATGTAAACTATTTCCGCCACTCATAGGTGTAACATTATATTGATTTGGGAAAAAAAATCACATGAAAGAAGCTGATTGAGCATAGGCATTCCTTACTAAGACCCATGCAAAATGAGATGAGCGTTAATTTTGCAGAACAAGATTATTAAAATGATATAAAGGCGTGAGAAGGGCACATTTTTATGAGTGTTTTTGCCTTGCAGAAGGGCACTTAGCAATTTACAATACACACAAATACAAATGTTTGCACTGAGTTGGAGTTGCCCTAAACTTTTTTTTTAACCTATTTTGCATCTTCTAGTTACACTTAGATTGAGTAATCCACATGCCCAGCTCAAGAAAACAAAAGAACTTCAAACACACAACATATTTAATCAAGGCAGTTGTGATGTCTCCTCACTCTTATGATTAATTTAAAGCATAAGGCTAATGGAAGCGTTATTTAGGAGAAGGTTGGACACTGATGTGACAAATCTGAAGGTGCTTCCACCTGCCCATAAATCTAGATACACTTCTAGCTTGTGGTGGCATATCCAATGATTAGGAAGTGGGCATGCATCATGTTCTGTTTTAGGCAATCCAGTCAGGCGCACAAGTGCAAAATAACCAAAGGATTTGTACTGCACATCCTGTGTGCATCATAAATTACCTCCATTCTTAGGGTTAGCCTAATGTGACTGGAATGATAATTGCATGAGGCAAGTTTGTAAAGGTTGCATCCAAATTTGGCAGAATTGGTGCACACAGAATTTCTGGGATTTCATATATCATTTGTAATAAAAAGATATATAATTAGAAAGATAGGTGTTGCATTTAATACAAAAAATAATAGAGCCTAAAATAACAGATATCAGTATATTATATAGTGAAGCTACTTTTTTAAATGCATGCTAGCAAAATGTCATTATGTTTGTATTGAGGGTGGAATGTATTTATTGGGTTTAGATGCCGACAAAGAAGATATCTTGTATTATATTCAGGCTGCAGTTTACATTTAAGCCAGATCAGCCATTTAAAAGTGCACACATATGAAATACACATGCTGTATGGGTACTGCATTAGTTCACATACCTGCAACGTTTATTATATAGGCATACAGCATACATCTGAACCAATTGCAGATGAGCCAAACATCACATGTCCTGTTTTAAATATAGCAACCCTCTATGTAACACACTTAGTATACATGTTTTGTTCATGTTCTCCATTTTGTCAGTACATTTATTAATGATTGAATGTACCTCATTGCACTGTACTTTAATGGCCTGATTCATTAAGAAAAGTAAACCAAAAAAATGAGTAACTTTGAGCCTTAGTAAAACCATGTTGCAATGCAAGGAGTGCAAATGAGTTTATTATTTTGAATATAAGGAAAATACTGGCTGTTTTTTAATGTAAGATGCAAATAGCTTTATTTTTACACCGACATTAAAAGTTGATCAAGAATATGCTTTACCCCAATTATAAATCTGTCCTGACATTTTAAATTTACCTCCCCCTCCAATGCAACATGGTTTTGCCAAGGTTAAAGTTACTATTTTTTTTTGCTTTTGTTTCCTTAATGAATCAGGCCGTAAGTGTACAAGTTTATGTTAAGTATAGTATGCTGCTGTGACTGTTACTTTGACCTTTATTGTTAGTGGTTCTGGTCTTGCACTGCTATGGGGGGCGTGGACAGCCTGTCAATTCATAGAGCAAAGTTCAGGAGATATCATTTGCAGACTTGACCAATCTAATGGGCATGTGGTGTTCTTCTGGGAGAATCCAGTACTCTTTAGGGTATAATAGTGGGTAGTATAATATGAAGGGTAAAACCTGTGTCCCGTGTGCAGTATGTGTACGTCAGCTCACCAGTTGAGGTGTATTACCCAAATAATCCATATTATTTATTTCAGGTTGACATAGTTTGTAGAAAATAAACAAAATACAAACCTGAAGCTAGTGAGAAAGGGTAAGCATTTGGGAGAAAAACCCCTCACAAATTCACTTTGCTGACAATCTCAGGTAATTATATTAGATTAGGCATGGTGTGCATAAATAAAGGAATGTTAAAACAAGTGGCATGTTGGTTCTCTGTGGAATAGGCTATTACAAAATTATCTATTTAAATGGTACTTTTAAAATTCTCAAAATATAGTTGTCAGCTCAAACCCGGATCAGAGACCATAACATTAATTTTATGATTATCATTAGAGGTTTATTTTTCTAGGTTTTTATGTTTTTTATTGATTAGATAAAAAGGTAGATATAACTTTACAAGTTCAATATTACAGGGTATATGTTTGCATTGCTATGTTACTGCAATTCATTTTCACAATGAAACCCCAAAATAATTGAAGTAGTTCAGTGCTAACTTTGCCTCTTAAAGACCTCAATGTACACAGTGATTATTTTAACACATGTTGAAATCTTCATTCATTGATTCATTGTCCCATCATATATGAAAAAAATATAAACGACAAAACATAGTACAAAAATGTATATATACAATTGATAATTTTATCTAAATAGTGTCTAATCTTCCAAAAAAGTAAGTGAAGATATCTTCATGAAGGAGTGATTCCCTAGAGCAGTGGTTCCCAAACTTTTGCAGTTCGCGGCACCCTTAGAGAGTCTCCATAATTTTTTCAAGGCACCGCTCCAAAATAATTACTGAGCAGTCCCGTGTTATTAGTTGGGTCAAAAAAGCATAATAAGCATTTTAGTCAGGACAGAAATACTTATTTAGTTGTATGCAAAAATAATACACATAAATCCAAGGGAAAATAATATTTTTATATATTTATATTTCTGTCAAAGAATAATTTACAGCTAATTTACACTGTGCCCTCCTTCATTTCCACACACTCTGTGCCCCCTCTGCATCTCCACACACTCTGTGCCCCCTCTGCAGCACCACACACACTCTGTGCCCCCTCTGCATCTCCACACACACTCTGTGCCCCCTCTGCAGCTTCACACACTTGTTTTTCTTCCAGCCCGCGGCACCCCTGGGAGCCACGGCGCACACTTTGGGAAGCGCCGACCTAGAGTTTTTCTTTTCGATTAGCCTTTTCAACTTATGTAAGTGGAGAAGATCTGATTCACCCGTGACACCCTGATGGTAATGCACTTACTGGAAAATATATATATTGAATAAAGGCCCGTAACGGTTTCTCTAGATCAATTTTTAAAATAGGTATTCAAAATAATCATTCTGTACATTTAGGTTTGTTAAAGGTATGTTTAGAAGTAAGATTAGCGCTGAACTATTTCAATTATTTGCTGTAACATGTTCATGCAAACATGTGGTTTTTAGATGTTGTGTATCAACTAGTTCAGAAATTGTTCTGGCTGCTTTTACACTTTGGAGTGCTAATATTTCACTACTATTTTGTTTTGGAGTTTTCACAATGTATTCCTGCTTGATGACAATTGGATTTTGATAAAGATGGCTGACTCTTGAAAAAAACTGTATATGTACAGGTAGGTAAAACAAAACTTTTAACCTGACCACACGCGCTAGATTATTGCGGCTGATATTGGGCAGTTGACCGATTTATTCCAGCATGTGTGGTACATAAAAGAAAATGCAATGTTAGCTAATGAAACCAGAATGATCCAGAAAATCAGCCTAAACACTCAACTACTGGGTTTCAACTAAATTGGTCACATGTGTGGCCAAATTGAATCGGACCATGGTTGGCCACCTTTGAAAGTTTATCGAGAAAAAGTTTCATGTTTGATTTTATAGAATTTTTGTAATGTTTTTGGGAAATTCCGCTCATTTTTCCTTGCACCTCACGGACGTTCTGGAGACGCTTCGCAGCTAATTGAATCCCCCCATGGTGTTGCCTGGGGTGTACAATTTTCCTTTCTGAATATCTAGCATTTAAAATACATTTTTATTTTCTTAGTATCTCTCAGACCAGATTACTGCAACCCAGTGCTAATTGTCTCATTAAAAGCATTGTCTTAAAGTTATAAAGCTCAACTACACAAAGTGGAGACATTTTGCAGGCTGAATCAATATTCCTAACAATGAAGCTTATTAAATCACTAGAAATTTTAGTTAAGTGGGACCAAAAGGTGGGATTCTATAGCAAAACTGTAATTTATTACTAAAATGCACTAAAGGTGAAGTTGCCATTCAACAACTACTCAGAATTAATATCTTGACTGTTCTGGCACACGTTTTTGACTCATGGCTTTAATTCTGGCACTTAAACCACTATATTGAAAGTTCTACTATCTAATATTTGTTTTTAAGTATGAAAAAAATAACATTTTAAATACAGAAGTAATAGAGAAATCTCCCAATATTTCACTTGAAACTCAAGCACATTCTTATCGTATAGTAGAAGTGATATAAGAGTGATAGATGAGAAGACCAAATGGTCTGTTTATGACTCCAGCATGGTAGCCCCCAATATGTACCACTGCAGATCGCAGCGGTACATAAAAAAGCACTGCTGCTTTCTTTTTCGCAGCAAAAATTAACAAATGCTGATGTCCCTATAGAGGTCTATAGGGACAGCGGTAAGCCCCAATAATTATGGTTAATGCTGGAGAAATCTACAAATCCTCTGACGTTAACCCTTTAATAAATAACAAAAAGTCAAAGTCCCGTTTCTAGCTAGATGTAAAAAGAATCCTTGGTTCTAGATCATGCAGCTATTGCACATCTAAAATAACAGTATATATATATATATATATATATATATATATGTGTGTGTATATATATGTATATATATGTGTGTGTATATATATGTATATATATGTGTGTGTATATATATATGTATATATATATATATGTGTGTATATATATGTATATATATATATATCCTAAAAGAGCATTGAATGGATAACAACTGAGCAAGATAAACAGAAAAGAGGAAGGATAGGGGTAATAGAAGGGAGAGTCTACCAAGCCTCATTTGCAAAAAGCAACTGACTGATATAAGAGAAAGGGAGAGCTATACAATGGGTCAGAGTGAAAGAAGGAAGAGGAAAACAAATAGCGTAACAAATGTTAAGCATTTCGC
Source organism: Mixophyes fleayi (assembly GCF_038048845.1). NCBI lineage: Eukaryota > Metazoa > Chordata > Amphibia > Anura > Limnodynastidae > Mixophyes > Mixophyes fleayi. The sequence continues at coordinate 195,457,396 of NC_134405.1, forward strand.
CATTTTTCAATTGATCTAAATGATGGGCTGCAATGTTACATCACTTTACTCTTAACAACATAATCCATTTAATGTTACTCTTCCTCTGTATATATGTACTGTTATTGTCTATTACTGTTGCTATTTCTGTTATTTCACTAGATGTGTCCACAACTATGACTTTCTAATTTTATGTGAAATGTCATTCTATTGATTCTGGTTAAGCTTAATTATTATTTTTAGAAGCTAGACAAAAATAGTAATAACTGATAGATACAGAGGTCACTGAAATCCCCTCTAGGTCTGGTATACACATACACCAAAGAAACAGACATCAGGCCCTTATTTATTAAATAAACAGTTTAAACATGTACTGAGTAATAGGTTTCATGATAGTAAAACTGGAATAAAATACTTTGATTATATTAGATTCTAACCATTTTGGTGCTTGAAAATAGTCTATATGATTTTACTATTCTATAATCAATGCCCGTTGCATTCTACCAAGAGGGAGAAGATACTCCCAAGAAGAGAAGAGGGCGATCTACACAAGGTAAGAGAAGCAATGGCATATAGGGCGCACTCGCTTACCCTGAGATTGGCATATCTCCATCCACTCAACTGTGTGATTCTCAATACAGAGCTTTAAACATACCCCTTGTGGAAGTTGCTCTCATTGCTGGTTAGTGGGGACTTTCTCTTGCTCGCTGTGTGACATGTAGCTTCTGTCCCAGTGACCTGCACTAGAGATGGCATGAGTCGGATATGCCATGAGGAGAGGAAAGGTGTGTTTCGTGGGTGTGGATGCCGTTCATTCAGTGTAACATTAGAAACTATTGTATCTTGCACCCGAGAATTGGCACAGCTCTTGCATAGTATCTCAGGACATCATAAGTAAACAGGTCTATCTGCTGAAAGAAAGACATCACTAAAAACCATGGGACCTCATTTATGAAGTGTACTTGATGTGCACAGCAAAACAGTAATAGTCTTACACCCATATATCTAGATGGACCGCCATTGAACTTCAAAATTTTACCTGAAGGACAAACACAAGCAAGTTGCCCAGACTCCTCTACCAGAAAAACGTAATGGAAAAATGGGCGTGATGAAAACCAGGTGATGTGTTGTCTACTGTGGGTGTGGTTTAATATAGCCAATAAAATATATGAAAATCTTATGTAAAAGAGGTATAATCATGAGTTATAATCAACAACTACTAGCCCTATCCCATTAGCATGCAAAGCAGAAACTATTAATGTGACTTCTATACAATAAAGAGAGCATTCAAGTCACCTATATACAAAACTAACAGCTTTCTAGGGACCAGAGCACAATACAGAGATCATTCTAGTGACATGTATACAATAAGCAGAGCCTATTCGAGCGACCAATATATAATACCTGAGATGCTCAACTGCTGAAGAAAACTTCTGCTGAAATCAACTGAAGGTGGGAAACCCCTTAAAAACATAACTGGCACCTACACAAAGTGGAGGCAGTCATTTTGTAACCTGAACCAGTACTCATGAGAATGCAGCCAAACAACTCCCGCAGAACTAGTGACATCGCTCAGACATCAGGCACACAGTGCAATTTGCCTGCAAAAAAAAAAAAATCAACCAAATTTGTAAAGCCGGCTAAAATGGTATAAAAGCTCCCAATGGATATATAACTCAGTTGGGAGCTGAAATTAACTATTTAATATTCAAAAGATTGCGGCTATATCTGCCATGTTGGACCCGATTCATTAAGGATCTTAAATTAAGAAGTTTCTTATTTAAGTCTCCTGGACAAAACCATGTTACAAATCAAGGGGTGTAAATTATTTTATTATTTTGCACATAAACTGGCTGTTTTTTCATGTAGCACACAAATACTTGATAGCTTATGTGTACACTGAAATTTAAAGTTGATATTTGTGTGCTACATGAAAAAACAGCCAGTGTTATCCTTATGTGCAACATAATAAACTTATTTGCACCCCATGCATTGTAACATGGTTTTGTCCAGGAGACTTAAATAAGAAACTTCTTAATTTAAGATCCTTAATGAATCAGGACCCTTGTCATGATTTTCTTTGAGAACAATTTAAACTCAAGCCCCAATTTTTCATAAGTGCTAGTTGAACTACTGTAAACACCTCACTATATATATATATATATATATATATATATATATATATATTATAACCAGCTACATTTTGCTTTGTGATATCTAGGACATCAACAGTTGTATTTGAGCCAAAGAAAGAAACTGTGTACCTGTTCAAGAGGATTGAAATATGTCATACCACATCAAAATAAATGAATAGTATGTCCACCAATGTGAGATTGATAAATTAATTACTCCTATTAAGCCTAATAGATATGTAGGGTAAAAATTTGGATAAATGCCATTCTCCTTTCTACATTCAGACACCAGTCACCTCCACCATAGAAATAGTTAGACACCATTATGAACTGATCAAGGTCATGACTGAAAATAAAAAAGTGAGGCATAGTCAGTGAAACTGCCCAGCTCTCCCCATATTAAATTAGCAGGAGACCATATTACATACCGTTCTTTTTGGAACCAGGTTCTAGAGTTCAAATAGTTAATGACTCATGACAGCAAAATGCATTAAAAAAAATAATTGTTATTTGCTAACAGTATAAACAAAGAAAAGTAATATGATACTTAGCTTCCAATAGTAGTCTTAGCAATATGTTCAATCAACAATAATGCCCAGGGCCCTCTCTGATATGAAAGCTGAAAACATATTTTAGATCAAATCCCAACACCTCTGCAGTAGGTCTGATCATGAGGCTACACTGTGTGGGCAGCAGACCAGCTTTTATAGCCAGAAAACTAAGGGGTCACATTTAAGGTATAAACATGATTTCACACCTTTTTATTGGCACAGCTGAAATGAGAACACTACATTCCCTGCACATGTGCAGTAAGCACTGAGGCAACACTCTAGCTGATATATTGGCATATCTAGGTACTGCCTTAGTTACTGAAGAACTTCATTATACACATATAAAAGTACAAGAACAATAAAATGAAGTTCAGTGGTCATTTTGAAAGTCATCTCAACAATACACAGGTATATTGGATATTTTACATTTTGTTTGTAGGAAATGCCTGTATATTTTAATATTAGTCCGCTGTTAAGGCTTAAACTGGACCTCTAAAGAATTCAGTATTCAGTTCTCATGTGCATTAGATCATAACATAGTTGACTCCAATTCTCATTATCCGAAACACTTTTGATATATTATTAAAGTTAAGACCTCACTGTCGTAATTATACATCAACATATGGACTATGAAGGTATATATAAGTTTGTATATATATATATATATATATATACATACATATATATATATATATATATATATATCTAATGTCAAACAATGCTGTTACTGGATTTTTAATTGTAAGCCTCCTTCTAGTGGTATTAAAGGGGAACACCACTGACGTATAACTTAAAACCCAAGACATGCCTTGCCCCTGGTGGATTTGTTGGGTCCTACCCACTTGATAAATCCCACAAAATGAATCCCTTTATGAATTGAAAGATGAAATGGTATCAGCACAGCACTACTGAAACATTTGCAAGTTAATATGTAGAAGCATATCACTTCTGTTTAATGGAGAGCACTTATAAGATATATTTCATTAACAGGTGGATAAACTAATTATTAGACAAGATAATTTCAAGATAATAAAAGTTATGAAAATAATTGCACTATATTTCATGAAAATAAAATCTTTGTGTCAATACGATTGGTGAAGCTTGCACTGCAACTTCCAATGTCACTTGCCTACAATTCCTTTCTGTTTTATAAGATCGGAAGTGTAGGTACAAAAATATAGTTTACACAGTTGCAATGTGACAGCAATTGAGAACCTATTTTTAGCTATAGTACTCCATAGTACTTGTGTTTATGTATTAATGAGCATCTTAACACAAATGAAGCAAATACCCACTTTCTAAGCATTATTTTAAATATTTGATTATAGATATCTGTACTATCTGTGTTTAAAATAATATATGATGAATAGAGATGCTCAGGCTCAATTCCCCGAGAACCAAAACCACCCGGCTCGGTACTTTCGCCCTCAAAATTGAAAAGGAGGCAAAACGTCATCGTTAGGTCGTTGGATCTTGCGTGTTTTGGATTCTATAAGTACCGCCCTCCACGGCGAACCAGCGCCATTTCACAGAGAGACACAGAAGGGATGGCACAGTTCTTAGCAGTCTCTAGTGCAGTTGGGCAGCGTCATAGCTAGAAAAGAAAGAATGGGTAGCAGTGTCCTCAAAGTCTCCAGTGACATTCTACTGAGTTATAGCTCATAGAGAAACAAGAGAGCTCCATTGCTAATTGTCATTGCTGAAATAGAAATAATAGGGCTGGAAGTCTTGTTCTAAATCTGCAGTCATATTGTACTGTGTTATATAGCTAACACACAAACAGGAGAACTCCATTGTTTCTTTGCCAATTGTCATTGCTGAAATATAAATTATAGGGCTGGTAGTGTTCTTCAAAATCTGCAGTCACATTGTACTATGCCATAGTTTACCCAAAAATAGGAGAGGTGGCAGTGTTTAGTGCTGAAACAGAAATTCAAATAATAGAGCTGTCAGTGTTCTTAAAAGTCTCCAGTGACATTCTACTGTGCCATAGCTCATACAGAAAGAGGAGGGGTGGCAGTGTCCTTGTCACTCTCCAGTCTTCAGTCACATAGTTCTGTCACTCTCCAGTCTCAGTCATGAGGATACTAATCCCTTTACCTCATGTGCTAAAGCATATGTTCAAGTGCATAGTGTTTTAAGTCAGGGAAACAAAAATGTAAATAAAAAGCTTGCACCTTTTTAAAGAAAAAAACACCTCTCTAATAAAGGTGAAAGTTTACTGTAGAAAAACATAAAATTGCCAACAAGCCATTCTACCCAAAAAATTACCAAGCATACCAGCATCAGCTAGCTCCCTTTTCTCAGCTAGATCTCAGCACCTGCAATCTACACTGTTGTTGTATTCACCCTCAGCAGTGTGTACATCATCCTCAAACAATACTAATTCATCCCCACTGGAATCTACCATCACAGAAGCCAGTAATGGCCTTCCTCATGGAAGTTGTAGTTCATTTTACGGCAGATCTTTAGGCAATTCTTTTAGACCAGACCAAATGTCAAAATGTTGTGCAGACTCATCTGCATCACCACTGGGTGTCTTGGGAAAGCTAAGTTTTTTCCTAGCATCAGTTTCCAGAGAAACTGAAGGAGGAGACGTTGTGTTATGTACCAATTGAGCTGTCAGCTTGCTGACCAGGAGCTCATTGCATCTCTTGAGATCTGGGTCAGTTGGAAAGAAAGAGAAGACATAGCTCTTAAACCTAAGATCAAGCACAGTTACCAAATTGTAATGATCCGATTGCAAGATGTTGACAACTCTTGGATCCTTGCAAAGCAAGTAAAGTACTTAATCTACAAGTCCAACATAGTTAGCGGAATTGCTTTGACTCATTTCCTCCTTCAATTTCTCTAGCTGCTTTTCAAAAATTCTAATTAGGGGAATCACTTGACTCAAGCTAACAGTGTCTACACTCTCTTCACAGGTGAATACTTCGAATGATTTCAGCACCTTGCACAACACGGAAAAAATTCTCCACTGCACTGGACTAAAGTACATTTCCCCTAAATTCTATTTTCTTGCAGCTGTTGCATTCTCCTACATGCTGTTGCAGAATATGACCCTAAATATTTCGGGACACATACAGCATCTCCTGGTTGTCATTTTTTAAAAAGTTCTGTACCACCAAGTTGACTGTGTGAGCAAAACAGGGAATGTGATGGAATTCCCCCTGCTCTAATGCTCTAACAATATTGGTGGCGTTATCAGAAATCACATATCCTCAGGAGAGTCCAAGCAGGATAAGCCATGTTGCAATGACATCCCTCAGTTTTTCAAACAGGTTGTCAGCAGTATGCCTTAATGAAGCAGATGACACACAGAGTAGCCTGCCTCTGAAAGATCTGGCGTTGTTTGTTTGATGCTGCTGCTGTTTCTGTTGCTGAAGGCGATTTACCAACCCAGTGGGCTGTCACAGTCATATAATCTTTAATACTCCCAGTTCCGCTTGTCCTAATATCTGTGGTTAAGTGTACAGTGGGTAGAATGGTATTTTGTAGCCCAATAATTTTCTTTTTTGTAACCTCCTGGTATAGATGAGGAATTGCTTGTCTAGTAAAATGGTGTTGAGATGGAATTTGGTAACAGGGACACAGGACCTCAATTAACTGTCTTATTCCTGTTGCATTAATGGTGGATATTGGACGCAGATCTAATACTAGTTCAGTCACCATGGTGCTTGTGATCTGCTGTGCGATTGGTTGACAGGTGCCATACTTGCTTCCTCTTGCAAAGGATTGCTTAACAGTCAATTGTTCTTAACTACTAGTAGTCTTCTTCTTGGTCTGCTTCTGGGTTGAAGATCCACCACCAGCAGCAGGAGCAGCAGCAGTGGGCCTAACGCTCAAGGATTCTTCTGATTTCTTCTTCAGGATTTCTGTAAAGATAATTTCACACATACGATGCGCATTTTTTGGTCTCATGCCCAGGCATGACAATGTTCTTCTTCTCATCACTGACAAGAACTGCTTCCACTGGTGCATGACTTGCCACAGTAGAGTTCATTAACAACACTGTTTGCGTAGGTGCCTTAAGCCCATTGTTAGCTTGTTTTGTGGGGGCTCTAACAAACCAAGCACATCAGCCATAAAAGTTACACTCCTTGTCGCTGGAGCACTTGCTTAGTTAAACTGTACATGTCCTGTTCAATATTTTACATAAGGGTGAGTGGAAGGGCTCAAGGACAATTCCATCTTGCACCACTTTTCATTTCTGCCACTGCTGTGTGGCAATGTTTCCTAGATGTGCTATGAACTGCCGTATGTTTGTATCGTTGTTCTTTCACTTAGCATCAGCCAGTTCGCTGCAGTCTTTGTCCGAGAGTGGATGAAAATAATAGTGACCTGGGAGGTGGTCAAAACCGACTGGAAATTAGTGTTATTAAGGTTAATAATAATGTAGGAACAAAAAAGAGCAAAATTACGTGATTTTAGCATATGTTAGCTATGTTTTCTAAAAAAATACAGATCCAAAACAAAAACAAAAACATGGGGGTCAGTGAACATCTCTAATTATAAAGAAAATACCCCCAACTCATAACCCATGTTCATGAACAACATAACAAAACCACCAAATTACCAAGTTTTAGGTCTTCCAAACACAACACCTAGCTACCAGCAGGGCATTTAGCTGATGTAGTCCTATATATAATTCTTTAAAAATATATTATTTAAATTACTCATATACAATTATATACAGCATATACAATGATCTATAAAGTGACCACTTTATTAAGTACATCTATTTAGTACTGTGTAGGACCTTCCTTTGCCCCCTAGAAAAGCCTGAATTCTTCATGGCATAGATTCAACAAGGTGCTGGAAACATTCCTTAGAGTTTTTGATCCATGTTGACATAGTATTACGCAGTAGTAGCTGCAGGTTTATCGGCTGCATATTCATGATGCAAATCCCCCATTCTACCACATTCCAAAGTGCTGTGACATTTAAATGATCCTCAATTGGTATTTAGAAGCCTAAGGTGATCCAAGAACCAATACCACTACCAACCTGTACCACTGACACAAGGCAAGATGGATACACGGATTTATGACAAATTCTAACCCTACCATCTGCATGTCACAATATAAATAGAGATTACAGTTCTGGTAATCAGAGAACTTAACTGCTCCAGTAAGCTCTCTGATTTTTCTGACATTAACCCTTTGTTAAATAATAAAAAGTGGCAAAAGAGCTTATATTAAATAGACCCCTTAGAATTTAGTAGTATAGTCAGTGGTGGGATTCAGCCAGTTCACACTGGTTCGCCAGAACTGATACCTAATTTTAAGGTGAGTTCGGCGAACCAGTTGCTCGAAAGTCCACCCTCTTCGTTGGTGGGGAAAGCAGGATCCTTTAAAAAAAAAAATTAAAAAAATACTCACCTGTTCGCCGGAACTCCTCCCTGCTCCGTCCACACTGAATGTCAGGCGTGACGTCATCACACCCGACATTCAGTGAGGAATGGTGCAGAGAGGAGCCTGAAAGAAAAAAGACAGAAGAAAAGAAGAGAAGGAAAGTGAAGAAAGAAGCTGACAGAAAAGGTAAGTGAAGGAATGAAAGCAAGGGGGAGCAAAAGCAGCATGGCACAGTATGAAGGGGGGCAAAAGCAGCATGGCACAGTATGATGTAGAGGGGCATTACTGTGGCATAATATGAACTGGGGGCATTACTTTGTCATAATTTGAAATGGGGGCACTACTGTGTGCCATAACATGACTCATTCCTATTATTATCTTGATATTAGCAGCATAAAATGAGAAATATTTTATATAAAATAAGAAATATTTTATACAGACACGCACACCTGGGTTTGACTAGATAACTGCCTCTTGATATTGATATAAATAATTTATTATTATGCAGCTTTATAATATTTGTTGTTTATTACTTTGCTATTGTCTGTATAATGTGTTAATAATTTGTACTCTTTTATTGCCTATATTTAAATTTAATTCCTATTGTGATTCAAAGTATGTGTTGCCATGTAACTTCCATTGTTGGTACTTCATATTTTTTTTCACTTTTTGTCAGGTATTATTTAATATTTTTTCATTAATATTTTAAAACTCTTTCTTATAACAATCTAGTTTTGTGTACCTATTTTATTGTTCTTATTTGAGTATTAAATGCATGAAGTATTGATCTACCTTTCGATATATCTTTTTGTATACTTAAAATGGTCATAAGGGCAGAGAACTGGTTGTTAATTTATTTGAATTCCACCACAGAGTATAGTGCAGTATTATAGAATATTAGAGTAATAGTATAAAATTGCAGTCATATTTGTCAGAGATGTGTTAGTGGGAGGCTGTGTTTAACAGGAACCAGACAATTTCCAAACATGTGAAATGGGTCCAACACACATAGAGCGGTTTTTCTACATATGAAACAAGGTGAATGTATAATCCTAGAGACCGCTCAAGATGGAAACCACTGACCCTAAGCTTTTAAGCTCTTGTGACAATTCACAATTCCCTGTAGACACAATGACAAATCTTTCACAGTAAGAATTATATTTGTGAAGATAAAATTATTTTAAAGAGTTTATCTGTTTTCTATATTTCTTAGTGTACTGTACACATACCTTATTTATATCTTATTGTTCTATTTTATCCTCTTTTGGGTACTTTTTATTAGGTATACAGCAAAATCCATTGAAAAGCAGCATAAAAACACATCTGTTCACCCAGACAACTGGCTCAAGCTAATATCATTTCATTATATTTTACTGAAAGAATAGTACATGATTGACATAAATTTCCAATGGATGTAGTTGAACAAACAACTGTTAAGATATGTAAGCATGCTTGAGATAGACATAGGTCTACTCTGAAACTAAGGAGTGCCAAAGGTCATTTATCGGTTATTAATGTTCAACACGATGTCGCTATATTTCTATGTTTTAATATCCAAATAAATTATAGGGTAAACACGGATCACAGTGCTACCCTAAATAATGTCGGTGTCACACTAAAATGTTCAAATTGATACAAATTGTAACTCTATTAAACTTCCAGCTCCTTCAGCCAAGTCATCTCTAAGTTCTCTGAGGACCAGGTAGTTGACCACCCCATATGGTGAAAAAAGATCAGAGCAGTCACACTGAAGCACACTGGACAAGGACAATAAAAAACTTCAATTAGATCAAGTGTGTTTTATTCACAAACAGAGGTATATGTTTGCACTTACAATGAGTGAAAATGATAATCGCAATCAGAACAAGTAGCAGTTGTTCTCCACCTCAGCAGCAATTAATGTCCATGATTAACCAGAATTTTGTGAGGCTTTGTGTTTCCATGAAGTTTCCTTTTTTATGGGTTTGAAGTTCACAAGCAAAAAAACAAAGCAGCAGCCAGGTGTATATAGATTATGCGATTAAACATAAACTAGCCTAATTATTTTATATCTATAACGTTAAAAACATGTATTAAAAATAATTAATTGAAGAAAACAACTGGAGAGAAGGAACAAGGGGGTAAGTAGGGGAAATCTAATGTTGAGTACAGTAAGGGCAAGTTCACACAAATGCGTTTGAGGCAGAAAGCATGGAGATGTATATAAAGGGCAAATGCAAAGACAAGCTAATGATGACGATGGTTGCTTCTGATTGCAAATTAATCTCTGAAGCTGATAGGTGCTTTCTTCATTGATCATGCATATACTATAAGACTTTATGGGTGTATTTTATGCAAGAAACAGGGACGGCCTGGGCCAGGGTGCAGGGCGGCATATACCCCCCGGGCCAGACAAAAAAAGAACATTTTGGGCCAGTCCCTAGAGACTAGGTGGCTGGCCGTTCTCCCCTAGGACCAGTTACCCTCTCCCGTTGACCTAACGATCCGTCCCCTCTCCCTCCCACTCTGTGTGCTATTCTTGTAGTCACATGGGACGTGCACATCGTGACTGATGCCGTCCCATGTATGAAGAAGTGATGAAGAAACTTGCCGGTGCGTGTTGATGGGACCAGGTAAGTGAGGGGGGTGCGGTAGTAGTGTGTGTGTTTGTGTCAGCATATGAATGTAGTGTGTGTGTTTGTGTCAGCATATGAATGTAGTGTGTTTGAACCATAATCATATATGTCTTTGTTAATCACTATAAGGATCTAGACTAGATGTCTAAAGATGATATATTCATCATGGTACTTAATCTGTTAATGAAAACAAAACATCAGTTAAAGAAGTCTGTCAGCATTACTTGTAAATTATGCAGACATGAAATATCAATTTGAAGATCAGAAAAGTTATAAAAAAAAGGTTTATTTACATTAGACTTCACTAGCAAATTATACATAACAATGGACTACTCATTTCAGTGAAAGGTTTAAATTTTGCATTTGATTTTGTAGCTCAAGTTATCCAAAACTGACTGTTACGAACATATAAATGAATACCCAACTTTCAAAAAGTAAAATCAACCATTTTGATTAGTAAAGCAACAAAACGTGATCCAGGAGTAATGACAAGGAAAGCATCACAGTTTAAACATTTGTTTTAATATATTTACTTTTAACAACCACAGCACACAAGTAAGTACAATATTGCCTATTTTTATTGTAATCACAGTAATGGGTTATTGGGTAAACAATAAAACCACACGTTAGAAGATGCAGGGCAAAAGAAAAAAATAAAGTCACAAAACAAAATACTCCACAGAAACATATCTTGTATATTAACTGTATTTCAAACATGCAAGATCACAAATGCAACACACATGCTGACATCCTTTCCACATGATTATTTCCTCCATGTTGAAGTATTAGAATAAAAAATAGAGAACCGCATTTATAGAAAAAAATGCAAAGACTGTCTGAATACTTATTTTTCATATGTGAAAATACTGTTTTACTTGTACGTGGTTAGTAATATTGTTGTAATGTCTTCACTTCCAGTAAAAACTAAAAATTTAATGTGGCAGAACAGCCTGGTAATGACTTTTGTACGGGAAGGAAAAAAATCTTGCACTGTATTTCCAGGAAGAATTTGCAAAATAGATCACATCTGACGCACCCATTATGCAGAGGTAAAAACCTTGAAGGCCCCACTGAATCATCAAGAATAATTTTCAAAATCAATTCAAGAAATGCTTGGAAAATGCAAGATTATGAAGATGAAGCTAAACAATAAAACCTGTATTATTAGCATTTATTTATAGGGAGCCAAACAAAGCAGTTGTACAAACAGTGTAGACATAACTTACATAAACTATAACACAATGCAAGTAGAATACCAAAGGCAATTATAAGGATATTTGGTGGTAATACAAGAAGGGTAACATGATGCAAGGATAATTGCAGAAGGCAAAAACAGTAATTTAAAAGGAACCAAAGGAAGTTAGTAAACCCAATGGGGTGGGTAATAAGGGGGAGAGGGAGGGAACAAGAGGAACAGGACTGTGCTTGTGAGAGCTTATATTCTAAAGGAGAGGGAATGGAGTGTAAGCAGGGGCTAGGCGGGCATCTCCCCCTAGGCTGGTCCCATAGTGGGCTACATTTGGCTAGGTCACTGGGCCACCTGCATATGTTTTCCTTTAAAATAGGCTGCTGAGCGGAGTCTTGTCCCTGGGCTAAAATTTGCCAGCCCTCCCCTGAGTGTAAGGGGGTGACACAAAGAGGGGAGGAAGGAGGAAGCTGGTGAGGGAGTATAAAATGAGAGACAATACATTAATTGTATACTGTACAATGAATGAGCACGTATAATAGCCATCATTAATTAAATCTAACTCATTTTAGCATTTTAAGAGGTTTCTGATACACAACTTGTAGAAGACAAGATAAATTGCAAACAACACTTCAGCAACCATGCTGCAATCACGCATCAAAATAGTCTTGTCAATCAAGACAGTTATGTACTAATTTGCAAATTCACATTTAAAATAACAGCAAAAAAAGACTGTATTTTTGTTATACCTAACAGTAATTTTCTTTTCTTAGCCATCAATAATTACATAAAGGTAATGGAATATTTATACTATACATTGCCCTAAACTTGTTAGAACAAAGAACACTACTTACTATGAGATATATTTATTGTCAGGGTTTTAATTGATTATACAATGTCACATGCCACCTTACAAGGGGCATATATCCCACAAATGTATCTGTGGTTTAAGAATATTTGAAGTAAGATAACTTTATTTACTAATACATAACTTATTCTATTCATCCGTATATTTAATAAGTGATTCAAATAATACAATACAATCGCAAATTACTCCAAACAATCGGGGCAAAGATAAAGTAATTTTGTATCTTGCAAATTGAAAAAAAATTAACTCAATTATAGATCTGTATATATGTAACAGATAAATCACTACCTTAGAAAAGCCAACCAAGCGACAACTGATATCTGTTGTGTAATATAGAACTGGTATCTGAAAGCATATTTTAAGAGATGAAACATTCTGTAACTGTCTGTTACAAATGTGGTTGACAAAATGATCTGTACATTGTGCAGCAATAAAAAAAAGTTATGAGCTCATCTGCAAAACACCCTTTTGACAGTTTTTGACTTGTTCACAAATCAACATTTAGGCTTACAAAGCACAGTAAGTTTTTGCTCTTTAAAACTAAAAGTAACTTAAGGGTTAGGGTCAGGAGAAAGGTTAGGGTTAGGGTTACCACTAGGGTTAGGGTTAGGATTAGGGTTACACTCCTGGCATTGCCGCTTTAAAACACCAAATCTCACTTTCTGCATTGTAAGTGACGTCAATTCCAAGTGCCGGCATCTGCTGCGTTCAGAATTTACAGTAGGCATGGGACAGGGGACAGGTGTGGAGCACATGTGGTCTGTGTTATTTATAGGAAGTCTGCATTTCCTCTATATCGTCATTATTGGAATCGGCTTTATTTTATCATTATACCAATTGTTGGAATTATAAGCTTCGGTATAACGTACCCCACCCCTCCAACCAAGAAGGTCTAATGTACTACAGGCCTACTTCAAACAGTGCAGTCCACTGTTAAACTCTCTTGTTGCATTACGGCATTTAAAGGCATTTCATATCACCAGACACATCATAATTACAATACATAAAAGTGTGTTTTTAAAAAATATTTTATATATCTTTCAATTAAACCTGCACAGCTTCACAAGCCTACACTAGAGAATAACTACTGCTTAGCTGTGTTAACCCTTTGACTGTTGGAGTGTATTTAAAATTCTGTGGTTGAACCTGAGGACATCCATTCAATGGTGGCAGTGACTTGGTTTATCTACTAACAGACTACAGGCCCAGGGCAATAGTGAAAGTCAGAAAAAGAGAAAGCAAGGAAAAAGTGTGAGGAAGAAACAAACTGCAAACTACCCAAGGTATTCCAATTCATCTGTGATATATAGTGGATACAGTGTCATGGCTGCAGTATGCATGGCTGCCTCTGGAACTGGTTTGTCTGTCTGTGATTCAGACTTCTCTTGTTCTCTGAATTTGACCATTCGTTACTTACCCGGCCCATTGACCTGTCCTGGCTATATCATTAACTATATTTTGTCCCTGTGTGTAACTGCCTAGAATGCCTAGCCTGGAACCTTAAACCTTAAACCTTGGAACCTTAAACTGTGAGCATCCGACAGCAAAGTCCCATAATTCCCGGTGGGCAGAAAACTGCATGCTAATTATAGTTCTTGCCCAAGAAGGGTCAGCATAAATCGTTAGCAGCATAGATCATACACATATAGATTGTCATTACAGTGTAGCAGCAGATTATGTCTTCAGATGGCAACTTGCTTTCCTATCTATATATATTGAAGGCTAACGCTGCTCCTCACCTTTATAAACACACACACACACACACACACACACACATAAAACACACAAACTAATTTTTTAAAATGTTTGCAAATTTTTTGTACTTGACCATTCCTACTGACTAGATTTTCCTAATATCTTTGGCTTTTTTGTTTGGTTTATTTAGGTTTATTGGGTGGCAGTTACAATTTGACTCGATTTTCTATCAATTCAGTTTATTTGCACTTAGTGTTACTTTAATAGAACTGTACTAATAATTTTAAGCAACAAAGTGTAACTGCGATCCCACCTAAAAGGTAAATGTCTGCTGTGGGAGTAACTGCCCAACAAGAAGCAGCAAAAAGACGAAGAGTGGAGCAAGATAAAGTCCAACGACAAACTATGACTGATGACCAAAGATAAAGTGAACGTGCCCGTCACAGAGAAAAAAATCGAAGAGCGAACAGGACAGAGGTAATATTATGTCAATGGCTTCAAAGTCAGCGAACAAGATGCCACGCTATTCTTGATGTCGGTAACTTTGATGAAACAAATATTAATGCTCATAACTGTGGTCCTATGAACAGTATTTGGGAATTTTTCCACGCTAAGCATTTGGCGGCTGAGCAGCCATCTGACAAACTATTTAATCAATGCTGCCCAAAGGGTAAAGTCATATTGGGTGCAATAGGGTCTGCCCCTGTGATTGAGCACTTATTTTAGGACAGCATGAACATTCAAAAAACACTAGTGTACAATAAAATGCTCCAGTCAAGCAAAGACCCAAAACATACTGCCAGTGCAATCATGGGTTTCATGATGGTGAAATAAAGAGTAAAATCTTAGACGAACCAATCTCCAGATTTAAATCCAATCATTAATTTCCCTACTTGAATGAGAAACATCCAAAACAGAGGGCCACTGGAAAGAAGAAACCAAGAGCTTGGTAATGTCAATGGGTCAAATGTTGATCTCACTATTATGTAAAAAGGTTTTACAACTAAAAACTAAGATTTATTATTCTGAAAATTACATTTATCTTATTTGTCCAAAAGCATAAGCACACCTAACATGGGGGAATACAACATATAAAGGGTAAATAGTCTAAAACAATAAAGCATACATGCACAGATATGCCCAGAAAATAAATGTGATATTCTGTATTTCTGTTTCGTATTCATCTTTACTACTTAAATCGGAGTACTCTTAAGCCAGGGACACACATCTTCTGTGTTATGTTATGTTGTGCCGTAATATCCTAATTAATATAGAAATGTGTTTTCTAGGACCATTCTCAACATATATATGTATGTTTAATAGTTAGGAAAACCAAACAAATTAACACACTATAGTCCAATATTCAGGACCTACCTGTAAGTGCTCATTGAATAGTTTTTTAACTAATTTAATTCTCAAACCCATTATCCAATTGGGACCAATGCCTGTATAGTTAATGGCATGACCGCAATGCAATGTAACATGGTACAACAATTTGTTCAGTGAAATTGACAAATGTAACAAACAAAACAAATTACAAATCCACATTATACACAGGGGAAAACAATAAAATAGCATCATATAGATTAAGATTGTGTTGTTAATAAATAGGCTTGAAGTACAAAGGTTACACTCATAACAAACATATGAAATTGGGAAGTATGGATTAAACTCCTCCAGCAAACAACAACACCTTATGGTCAGCTTGTGCAGCAAATTCCAGTGCCTAAGATCAATACACCAAAACCATGCCAACTGATTTTGAGGACTCCTAGTCTTCCCCAAGAAATCAGTGTTGCATGAGTGGAGCATGGTAAGAGATTAAACGCCAGAACAATATCCGATTGGCCGATTAAATTATTATATTGCGCATCCATAAAAATGCATCACAAACATTACCAATCTAAAACATTATATCTAATATTTAGCATTTAGAATTATTACAACAATAATGTTGCAATAAAGATAATATTGTTGTAAGAAAAATTATAATAATTCCTCTATTGACAACCCACATACGGCTGTTAACTAGTAATGTGCTATTACCACATTGCACAACCCGAAATCATACATAAAATGTAAATACCTAAACTAGAAATAAAATGCAGCAATAGGACAGACCCCCAACCTCACAAATGATCCATTTCAATAAATGCATTTAAGTCAATACAATCATTGAAGCATGCAGGAATGGAAGAATTTAGTTGGTAGATCCAATATGTTGCTCCACATTTTAAATGTCTCATCAAATTCTACCTCTAAAATGTTGTAATTCTTTCTCTTTCTATAAATTTTAACAAGGTTTCATCATCAATGTGTCACTGGTGAAAGTGTCTATACACCAGTGTCACAGATTTACATCGAATGTGCCCCTCCTGTTTATATATCCATCTAAATAACATGCAGATTGACAATCAATTTCTTGTGATTGTTAAAATATTTAAACAAATTTATTTACAAAATTACAATTATTGCAATACCTCCAGTCAACTTTCACTGTGATTTCTTTTTAACTGTTAATGTGAGTAAACCTCCAATTGGTGCTGGTGCTAACCTATTTTTCGAACTTGCTGGCTATGAATTATTACTGTACCTTTATGAATAATACCTGCTAAAATATATTTTCAAGCATTTACATTATACTCTTCAAAAAGCCAATGTAAATTGTCTAAGCCCCTTCGTCTTGTGGTGACTTCCAATACTTTCCAAGCCTTGGATCTCTTCTGAGGGCCTCATCTCAGCTTCTCTTTCATAATCATTTACCCCAAAACATTCACTTAAAAGTAGTAACTCTTCCTCAAATACATCCGGCAGTACAGTTAATTTCTAAACAGAAAAATTTGCTTGAAGGAATGCCCTTTAACCAACTCTTTATGACGGCTATTTGCATTCAAGTGTGCATCCAATCTAGTGACTTAAGATGGGGTTTTAAAAATAGTTTTATTTAAAACTGCTTGCACATTTAGATCTAAAAAGCAGACTATACGTAAAAGCTTTGATTGAGACTATTATTCATGTATTTGAGGAAGCATTATAAGTGTTCTACATTATATCTTTTCAATTCTTTCATAAAGAAATAGATTTTTTTAAACACAAACACATTCATTTGTAAGTTAAAGTCACTTTTAATAACCAAAACACCATTTTTTGAAATAATAATATTCTATTTTGCAGTACATCAAAAATACAAGCATGTGTGGACATTATTATTTTTGAATTAATAATAATTAAAAAGGTTTTATAAAAAGTGGGACATTATGAGTTGTGTGTGTCTTTATGAGCGGTGTATTGTTGACGCAAAGAGTACAATTTCGAAAATGTATTAAATTCCCTTTGTTTCCTAAACCTGTAAGAGTCAGTGCAGACAGTAGGTAATATCTCTGCACTGACTAGACATAGGATAAAGCTTACACAAATTTAGCTTCACTCAGTTGAATGCATAGCCATGCAAGTACTAATCCAATAAAGAACATCAGGACTACACAGACACTTATGGTTTAAGGGAAAAGGATCCAATGGTAAGTGATTCGAATTTCTCATTCAACCCTTGCGTCAGTGCAATTACTTGAGCTGTCCTAAAGCTGAACCAGAACACCTGGCAGGTCAATAAGACACATTTCTAAATATAAGTTACAGAAAAATAAAATTTCAATTTTACAGTTTTATTAAAACTATGGCCAATCACTTAAGTACAAAAGAACATGGATTTCTTAAATGGAGAAACTCAGCTTGAATTGCAGTAGGCCTGCCTTCAGTCAGCACAAGCCTATAATCGATAATCTGCACTTACAGTACAGTACTACAGATGGGGAAAATGTCTACAGTCTAAAGAGTGAATGATTATCACTTTTAGGTCTGAACAGTCTTAGGCGTTTTCAGGGAAAGATTTATGTAGAACATATAGACATTCACATGCAGCAGATGACAACACCATTGTAATAAACAAGGCCAATTTAAAATTCTGAGTACATTAAAGAGTAGTAATCTTTCTAGAATCATTATTTTCTTAAAAATATTTTTTTTTTACAAATGTATTCATTTACAGAAAAGAAAGAAAATGGATATAAACAGTATAGGTGCATAAGACACAAAAACATGTTAATTCAATATAAAAACAGTTCTCGCTCTGGCATTGCATAAAAGAGTTGTCTTGGAGCAATGTAGCTTAATTTGGTATGAACACATAAGCAGCACCATCATTTATATGCATCTGTATTTAATAAAGCTGAATATTGTTTTTGCTAGCTGAAATCATGTTAGCTTATTCAATTTTAGCTCAACCAATTAAAATGGAATGATGGATTGTAGCATCCATACATTGAAGTGTAAACTGTATGTACTCTTTATCTAGGCGCTAGTAGCTTTCTTTTATAAACCATAAGGTTCCTAATGTCTCAAATAGTCTTGTGCAGTCACAAAATGCTTCAAGTTTCTCCAGTTCCGACAACATACATGTTTCCCTTAGTAAGCTATATTCAATATGCTGAAACATTTCTGTTGATTGGTGGTTAGTGGTATCAAGCTTGGTCTTGAGAACTGATTTGTTTTTTATGTTCTATATATGACTTTACATAAATTCTATCTACACACTTAATGAAGATGCAATATGCTCTTGATATTTCTCCTCAACATACCCTGCAGTGTTGTTGTTAAGTATGTAGGAAGGATTGGTCACTAAACATAGTAATGTGTTGTTCTAAGACACAGAAATGAAAGGTTGGCCATTTACAATTACCACATTTCCTGTAAAAAAAACCCTTTCATTCACATATGACTAATTTGGCTACCTTATATCAATACGCCATATTCCATGTTGTTATTACCATACAAAATGTTTCCAATTCTCACATGAAATTTTAACAATAAATATTGCTCATTTTACCACCATTCTAAATATTACAAAAATTGCTGTAAGCCACAGGAAAAAAAAATGCAGCTTTGTCATATTCATCTACAGTTACGCAAATATAGTCCTATGTGTGATAAACGAATTGTTTTGTTTGTTAAGAACTGTATAGTATGTAAATATTTGAATTTGATTTATTAGACTGAATTATTAATGTTTTCCCCTTATGATCACTAACTAATTATCTTCAAAACAAGATCACAGATTTAAATAAAAAATAAAAAAATAACCATACTGTAGAAAATAAAAATATTTTAATCCCTCCAGCTAAACAAGGAATTAAGTATATGCTTATCATTTAAAAAACTTACATTAACATTTACAAATGCTGAAAGATTTTAAAACAGCTCCATGTAACTATATATACATATAATTTTTTTTTACAAAGGAATGCCCAAAGTATGAATATATTATTCAAAATAAATATACTTGCTTTAAATAATCCTACTGTACACCAGTTATTTGTTGGCAAGTTGTGCATAATATGTTCCAAAGAAATAATGTAAATATGCTATCGTACCGATTTCCACGGTCCTGGATGCCATGAAGCATCAGCAGGGCATGCGTGTATGTTACACTGTGACACATTTGGCGGTTTATCAAGGACTTCACAGTTTTGATCATCCAAAACTTGTCCATTTGTCAGCTGGCATATCACCAATCTTGTTCTCATTCCACCTCCACATGTTTTTGTACACTGTAAATAAAGACAGAATTCCAAGGTTAATGCTAAAAAGTTTATGGGAAAAAAAAGCACTGAGTGCCTGGCCCAGATTTGATGACTGAAAGTGTGAACGCAAGATGTCTATGAGGGGTTGGAGCTGTATGCTGTGTTCTCTCTCTCATTTGGCCCTGCCCATACCCGCCAAGAGTACTCAATTTTCATTGGCTAAAGGGCTTGCTTGGAATGGATTGGACAATTACTGATATTAAGTAAAATATAATTATGTAAAGGATATTGCAATAAAATGTAACAGTAACAGAAGATTTCCTGTGGCGACAAACAGGAATGTCCTGGAAAAATTGGGCCTCCTAGCCTCCAAGTGCAGTATTCACCGTAAGTAACGTTATTATTCTTACCTCTCCCCAGCTTCCATAATTCCAGCGAGGACAAGGTCCAGAATCACAATGTCTTGATTCAGCAGGTTTGGTTGCCTCATCACAAAAATTACTAATCCTTCCTTCACCATCTTGACATACCACAACACGGCGCTCAAAACCACCAGCACATGTGCTTGAACACTGGTTAAGAAGGTTACAGAAAATTTGGAGCATTAATATTTTTAATAGATATGAAAAAAGTTGCGGGGAGAAAATATGAATAAAATGAAATCAATATGTAAAACTTGTATAAAAATTAAACTATCAAGTATGTTTCAAGTTTCCCTTTTATCAACATCTATTGGCTAATGTAAGTATTAATCCTTTCTAAGAAAAAAAAACTGTTACTAGAAATATAGCCACTATATTTTTGTATTAATTATGAACTTTCAGAAACTAAATTGAACATTTTTTTTTCCTTTACAAATGTGGAGACAGATCACTGTATGGTGAAAGATTAGCATCAAGAGCACACTACATTTCCTCCCAGAATAAGAGGAACATTTGTTCTCCATTTTTCTTCAGTTCTCCCTTTAAACTAATCTATCATAATTTAACTTCATCAGAGTTATCATACACCAAATGCTCTCCTCTGTTTCAACTATGTAGTATTCTAATAAAAGTCTGACACATAAATTCATAAGAACACAGATAGCTGAACTTATTAAGTGTAATTTAATATGGAAAATAAATCATTGCTTAAGATAAAAACAAATAACAAAATGGCATGCAAAGATATAACACAATAGTTTCTGGTAAAATAAAAAGGAATAACCAACAGAAATAGTAAAATCACGAATGATCAGTTTCTGTCTCCTGGGAATAATGGGTCACTTTTCAATATGAAAGTGACCTTCCAAAAGTGAACAAGCGTGCTAGATTTACAGGGCATTTTAAACATGTTACAGGTATCCACCGCCCCCCTTCCACTGTGATGTCAGGACGAGAAAGTCTGTGTAAATACAAATTAGTAGTTATTACCTCTTTTCAAACACCTTCCAAGTCAGGGTTTTTTTACACTGGCCTAACTTCTTACCAGAAAGTCCTAACAGGATAATATTACCTCCACACAGCATGCCATAAGTTTCCCTTCATTTACATATCAAACATGACTTCTGTAAGTATGACAGTTGAGAAAATATGACATTTTCCTATGTCCTTATTTCCCTTCATTCAAACGTCTCCCAGTTGCTCTTTCTCCTAGTAGCGATGTCCGGAGATATTACAGAATCACCAAGAATGTGAGGGGTTTGTTTATTGGATATCACTGATGATATTGATATAAATTAGAGAGAAATTGTGAGGGCTTTAGCTTTTACGACCTGTGGCATATATTGGTATTGGTCTGGAACTCTCTATTCATAAATACCACATTGGTAGAGCAGAAAATTTTAAAAATCAAAGAGATAATACAGTTTAGTCTCCCTCAACTCGGTTTTATGCCATGACTGGACACAGAGTTCATCTGAATACCTGAAAAACATGTTATGCAATACATAAAGACTTAAACATAAAATATTGCTTACTGCTCCCCAAGGTCCAGTCCGCCATTGGTTCCCACGACCTGAAGGCTTGTTATGTTGGTTGACCTTGTAGTTTATGTCATGTTCTCTAACTTTATGTGGGTTTTCTGGCTGTGGAAATCCCATGGGATGGTCAGGATTACCAGGATGGTATGTTTGGCAAGGAGCCAAATTACACTCTTGCTCTTTAATAGGTCTGTTGTCAGGATCACAGTTTTCATCCTCAATCCTTCCATGGTAACTGGTGCAAACAACCTGTCTTATAACCCTTCCTTTTCCACACGTTACTGGGCACTGGTCAAGCAAAATAATTATTTAGAAATCAATGGGAACTATAATGATTGTTTAAAGATTATTTTTAGACCACAAATAATACTTACAGGAGACCAGTCTCCAGACTGCCATTCTCCACAGGATGTAAAACAGATAGAAACTTCAGATGGTCGTGGTAAATGGGTACAAAATGATTCTTCAGCTACTGCACCAAATGCATCTCTACAGCTCACATAGCGAGCACGTTTACCTCTTCCACAAGAAGCAGAGCACTAAAATTTCACAGAAAATGCATATTGATTGATAATATATGCTTTATGCTTTCTATTAAAAATAATTCTTGGGTGTGCTTTCATTTGTATTATAGAGCAATACCTTTCTTCAAAGATCAACTGGAAATTACTGTATACATTTTAATACATTTCAGAACAAGACTTCAGTACTTATACAATACAATAATTAAAGAAAAGAATAACAAAAGAAAGGTACAATTATTTAAATCTCAATATAATAAGATTATTGGAGGACAAGGGAATGCAGACATCTCTGCAAAGTGTTTTTGGTAGACTAAATAAAAATCGTAAGGCACTTACTGGCGTCCATGACCCATATCGCCACTGTGCATTCTTATGCATTTGATCAACAGGAGAGATAGTTGGTGATATATAGGAATGTATTGGACAAGGAATCCTTTCGCAATCCTGCAGATATGAGACTAACATTAACATAACTTCTCAAATAATTCAAATAATAGCCTTAAAAAAACTAGAAATTCAAAAGTAATGAGACATTTTAAATAAAACCATTTAAGCAGCAATGTCGGGTTAAGTGTTTAAACACTTAACCTACGGGGTCCCGACATTGTCGCTGTAAATTAACATTAATACAAGTCGCGATGACGTCAAAGAGTAGTGCCGGAGAGGTCTTCATTCGGAAGAAGATGCAGTCAGCATGCTGGTGCATCGGAGATGTCCAACGTCGGTTTTCAGGTAAGTCTATTTAGATTGAAATCGTTTTTTCCTAAATTCACTTTTTATTTGTAGGTCTCCTTGCTGTGGGAATTGTGGCCATCGAATAACCCTAAACAATAGTGCTGATTCTACAATAACAGCAACACTGGTAATGTAATTTGCCCATCTTTTGCACCCAGTTTTCCAAATCTACTAATGAGCAGTCATGAATATAGATATATCTTCAAGACTAATTCTTATTCCCACAACATTATGATGTACAAGACATACGTAGATAACATTATATTCGTTTCGAAGGGGAAAAAAGACTACCTGGACTCCTCCTGAGACATATTGATCAGAATGAATATAACTCAAAATTCACAGCCAAAGTAGATGCCACACAAGTAGAATACCTAGACCTAGTAGTTATGGGAGTAGGCCACAAAGTACTTACAAAAAACTTTATAACCGTTGATACTAATAGTTATCTTCACTTTAACATTGGTCATGTATAAATTACTTGCAGGGGCTATTAACAAAATTGAACAGGTGAACAGAGGGTACTTACTGAGAAATTCTAAGAAAAGAAACAAGACAAAATTCCCTTCATTACAAAATTTAATTGTTGTGAAAATAGGATTAGATCCACCAGTACGAAATATTGGAATATTTTGAAAATAGACAAGATCCTAATGAATATTTTACCAAAAATTGTGTTTAGAAAGAATAATAAATGACAAAGGTTTCATCATATGTAATCATTGCAATGTATGCAAATACGCAAATTGTAATAAAACCTGCTGCTATAATCATGATAATAGAAAGAAATTTGAAATGAATTGTTTAACAACATTAGCTATATACTTTCTGGAATGTACTTGTGGACTGAAATATGTAGGGAAAACGTAACGCCCCTTAATAAATATATATATATATATATATATATATATATATATATATATATATATAGGCTCTGCCTAAGGATAGAAGTTTTTATGCTTGTTACAGAAAGCCATTGAAATATAGAAAACATCCGTAACCTTAATTTCGATATGTCCTCTAATATTACTTGTAAGTCTATAATGTATTACTCTTTATATATCTATGGATTGACATATGGTATATATAAAAAAAAATGCGTATCTGGAATATGAGCCAGTGTTATTTATATGAGACCACTTGGTCCTTAGCCTCTAATTGACTACCCTGAAATTCACCTATGATTACAAGACTAAAAGAACTAGACTCCGATTACTTGGCGAAAATATTGCAATGTACGGTGTCGGCACATGCGCAGTACGTCCGTCTGACTACCACGCATACTCAAAATGGCGATCCCCGACTAATTATACAGTAATTATCACCCTCCTAACAAAGTCTTAATAAGGACGAAACACATTGAGGAAAGCAGAAATAATCTCTCTACAAACTGATCACCAATGATTTGGGATTAATGCCTATCTGGACCACACGATAATGATTGCAGTTTCACCTAATTACTCCTGAATATCTGATACATCTAATCAAGATGACTGTTTCCACAGATAAGCAATTCTAATATCACTTGTTTGTGTTTGTTTAGTATTTTAATGGATTTTACATTTAATATTTTGTTTTAAATAATATCCCATATAGCCCTTATCTTTGTTTGGAGCTATATAGAGTTTCTCTGGACATTAGCATCAAATCAGATCCAATACAGAGAAGCCTCTTTTTCTTTTATATCTGGTACACACATAAGAGATTGTGATTCAGATTTTCTACCACCTAAATTGTAAATAATTATTACTTTATTTTTACTTTTATGTCCAATCTCTTTTGGTATCCATACACCTGAGCTATCAAAATCCAGCATTGATGCTATTACAGCGACAAGAGAATTCTATACTATGCCTATCTTTCTCTTACTCCAGGAACGCATACTTATAATTAATCATTATTGGCCTTAATTACCAATAATACTACAGTATTGGTTGCCTTTCTCTCCACCCTTTCCTTTTACAGATACTTTGTCCATCTGTCTAGAAATTAGAACAATCAAATTAAAAAAGCAATAGAGCTACTTGCCTGGCTGTCTGTAGGACGAGAAGCTGCATTGCATTCACGTTCATCCAAAGCAGTCCCATATGTTCCCGCACTACATTTTACTGTGCGTAGTTGGTAGCCATGATGTCCACAGGTAACAGAACACTGGTAAGAAACATATTTTGTAATTATGACTTAACTTCACTACTGTCACTATAAAAACAATAATAATAAGGTTAAAGTTGCCCAGGAGTAGATTGAAAAAATCAAACTGATTATCAAATTATAAAATATGTGTTTAATTGTACATCTCCATATGTAGGGCAAACAGGCTCAAGAGGTCACCATCCCACTGGGTTGATGTAGTGAGGTCAGACAATACCAGACACACACACACACAAAATATTTTTAAACATCAGTCAACCAAATTTTCTAATCAGTCTGATCAACATCCAATCAATCCCATTTGTATTTTGCCTTAGCTTAATAATTTTGGTACTACACACAAAGTCACGTTGGAGGAATTAAGTGTATTAGGTGTAATTAGGTGCATGATTTAAATCAAAATGCACAGAAAAACGTGTACATTAGTCAGCAAAATGATTTGCATTAAAAAGTATAACAAACGTTACATTAGGTACAATATACATTATAAAAAATAGATGCTAACAAATGTGTTGCTTTATTGTCTATTATATGTTCTATTACATTACTGCTGTACATAGAATTGATGTATACTTACTGGTCCCCAAGGTCCTATATGCCAATAAGCACATTCTTGAAGTTCACATGCAATGACTGACTCAGGCTTGGTGTTTAAATCACAATAATTATCTTTCAGCTGCTCATCATTTAACTGGCATGCCACATGTCGACGTCTGGTGCCTTTTCCACAAGTCACATGGCACTAAGAAAACACAACAACATTTTTCCCATACAGCTGTGTTTAAGAATACTAATCACATTTTACTATATATATATATATATATATATATATATAAATATATATATATATATATATATATATATATAAATGTTTGAAGAGCTTAACAAAATTAAAGATATTTGAGATAAACTGTGATCAATGGAGCATTTTCCTAGACTTCCCCTTCTCATGAATATCAGACTTCTTCACTGTGTACAGACGACAGCCTTGAAAAATGCATTGAGAATACAATGGTGGTGAATGGATTTTTTTACTGAAGAGTTCTGGGGCCTGATTCATTAAGGATCTTAAATGAATAGGTATCTTATTTCAGTCTCCTGGACAAAACCATGTTACAAATGAAGGGGTGCAAACTAGTTTTCTGTTTTGCGCATAAGTTAAATACTGACTGTTTTTTCATGTAGCACACAAATATCAAGTTTAAATTTCAGTGTACAAATAAGCTATCAAGTATTTGTGTGCTACATGATAAAACAGTCAGTATTTAACTTATGTGCAAAATAGAAAACTAGTTTGCACCCCTTGCATTGTAACGTGGTTTTGTCCAGGAGACTGAAATAAGATACCTCTTCATTTAAGATCCTTAATGAATCTGGCCCCTGGTTTTTAACTTTTACATACCATTTAGCTTGAAATGTTGCTAACAAAAATGGCTGAAAAGTGGTGAGACCCATCTGTAATTTAGTAGGTTCCATGTAAAAAAAACAATTCTACTTCACATATTGAGACGGAGAACAAATGCCCTGTTACTGACATCACCATACATCAATAGAAAAAAAAACTCCCTCAGCACAAAAAAAATCAAATTGCTATATATAATATGATTGGGCAGAAATCAGTAGACTTCTAACAGCAGGGCGCTTAGGGCAGAAGGGACCTTCAAATGATGTGACACCAGTGTACCACCAGTGCACACAATCCGCCGCAGACGGCAGCTCTTACCTTACTACTGAGCCCAGTTGAAGAGGGATCAGAGTGCTGCTCTGCGCTACATAGCTCATGCTGCTCCTTCATGATGTGAGCGGTTTGTGCAGAGCGCCAGTGACATCAGGAGTGTGAGTCACCAGCACTTACAGTATCTTCCTTCATGGAGCAGTGGTAGTGGAAACTGCTGTGAAGGCCAGAGCCTTCCTGTAGCAGACATCACAGCATGGGCAAACACAGGATTTGAAGAGGGAGGTTTCCACAACATGCCATCATTGGACATGTCCAGCATGGCTTTCATTTTAGATAGTGCTAAGCTGCTCTCCAACTGTTCCAGTCCCCTTCAAATACATGGGTATGGATCCTGTTATGTTCGGTCCTTTGTTGGAGAAAGGACAGGTATATGAGATATAGAAACCCTAGCACTTTATGGCTCCCTCCCTCAATCTAGTGCGACATTAAATCGAAAGCACCCATGTTTAGTCCTCCCTTCTTGCAACCAGTTAGACTGTAAATTAATTTCATTCACCTTTAACAAAAAGACCTATTTCCCCAAACATTCCTAACATTAAATTAATAGTATTCACATTTAATAAATAAAACTAATTCCTCCCAAACATTAAATAATTAGCATTCACTTTTAAGTCAAAGCAATCCTATTCCCCAAACTCAGCCGCACATTCAATTAATAATGCCCAAACCACCCAAGCATTAAATTAATCATCCAACCCTAAATGAATAAATCTGCACCAACTTCTCTATTATATGAAATAGACCCCACCATCAATAAATTAAAAATTAAAAGCATTAAGAGACATCCCCTGCACTTACACTGAAATCCCCCTTTTTCCTACACTTACATTAAAAGCTCCCCCAGGACAGGATCCATATGCTGCAAGCTATATTTACACTGGAACTGTTTGAACTTCTACATTAAATTAAAGCCCCCTCCCCCTACATTAAAAGATCTTTCCCTCATTGTGACACAGTGTGACAGGTGCTGTTTCTTGTCTCCTGTTGACTGCACCACACATGAGACCAGGGCCGGATTGGTCATCTGGCACTTCTGGCAACTGCCAGAAGGGCCGATGGTCAGATGGGCTGGTTCGAGCAGTGGGTGTGTGCCACACAGAAAACGGGGGGTGAGGGGAGAGAGAAAAGGTGCCACACAGAAACCAGGGGGGGGGGGCATTGTATCAACTGGGGCACTATTGTGGCATTGTATCAACTGGGGCACTATTGTGGCTTAATTTCAACTTGGGGCACTACTGTGTGGTATAATATGATTTGGGGCACTACTGTGTGGTATAATATGATTTGGGGGCACAGCTGTGTGGTATAATATGATTTTGGGGCATAACTGTGTGGTATAATATGATTTTGGGGCACTACTATGTGCTATAATATCAATTGGGGGCATGTACTCAGGCAGGAGTTTAGGTGGGGGCTAATTATTTAATTTGTGCTATTTTATTTGTGGGGTGATGTGGGTTAATTTTATATTAGGGCTTAGCAATTTAAGATGGGGTGATTGGACCTTTAATTTAATGCTGGGGTGGTTTGGGGGCTCTTAATTGAAAGTGGGGCTGTTTGGGATAAAAATGTGCATATGAATTATTTCATGGCAGCGATGGTTGCGGGAAATAGGTATATTTATTAAAGACAAATGCTATTTAATTTATTGCTGGGGTTGTTTGGAGGGAGGGAAATAGGTTTATTTATCATCAGCAGCAGCTATTTATATTAAATGTGAATACTAGTATTTTAATGTTGGGGCTGGAGGGAGACCTAATTATAAAACATGGGTTGTATTGATTAACCACCAGGGCTGATTGGAGTTTTCCTAAATTACATGTACCCATTTTTTTCCAAATAGGGCCTCCAACATTCCAGTATCCAGACAAGCAGCAACTGAACTAAAAACACCAGCAGCCACAGGTGGTGAAAGTAACAGGACAGTCTGCCAACTGTCCTGAATATGGTGGTGAAGTCCCGAATTTTGGTGACTGTCTCGTTTAGTGAGATTTGGTCCGACTACAAGGACAGTTGGGAGGTATGTCCCGCTTCACACTGTACTACTTGTGAAGGCAGAACTGCATGCAACTAACATTTGTATAAAATAATAGCCATGTTACATAATAGGGGCTCCCTGTCTTAAATACCACAGGCTCCCCAAACGTTAATCCAGCTCTGGTTAGCAGGAGGGAGCGGGTAGCTGCTCCAAGTCTCTGGATAGGACACAGACTGCAGAGCAAGCCGAGGAGCTCTAAGTCTCACAAGATTTGGTAATCTCGTGAGACTAAGAGTTTCCCTGCTCACTCTACAGAAAATTCATACCCTGATGGATGTCAGCAGCACCAGAAGCATAGATAAGTACAGTGGGCTGAGGGTGTCATAATGCACCTCGGGGGATGGTGAGATAAATGTAATGTTTTAATTTAATGTATGTATCATTGCCCCATGTTGGCCACACCCACAACACAATGAGGCCACGCCTTTTTCGGTGCCGCCGCGCAGGAAAGTTTCCTTCTGCAAGAACTGAGGTGGGCCTATGTACTTTAAATGCCAGGGCTGACTTTTAGTCCCAGTCCGGCCCTGTGTGAGACACATTCCGGCAGTGTGGGAGAAAGGGACGGGGACACACTGCAGGGGAGAGAGGGCTGTGAACACACAGCAGGGGAGACGATCCGCAGCCGCAAGCTGTAAATTGGCTCGCACTGGGGGAGGGGCCAGCCACTGCAAGTACACCATGACCCAGGCATCAGGAAAGCCACCCTGGGCGCGCCTGCACAAGTGGTGGGGAGATGGAATAAATGTGACGATGGGAAAATGATGCTCTTATACACAGGCCCATTCATTTCAAATTCTTCCCAGTTAATCCTTTTAAAATGGTTTCACTGATATTAAATTAATGAATAATTTTTAAATGTTTAGTTTTACAATTACTCATATATTACCTCACTCCACTCACTGGTAATCCAAACAGGGCATAAATGTTCACTACAGCTCTGGGTTACAGTTTTATGCTCCTCTTTACATTCACTGTCAGCCAAACGTTGCCCAAAGTTGTTTATACAATAAGCTTCTCTTTTCTGCACTCCCCTTCCACAGCTCTGAGAACACTGCAACATACACAAATCAAAATGATTATTTGGCCAGACACATCACTTCCACATTTAGAGCAAGATAACTTGAATTACAAATTGCTAAATTCAAATTCTTTTCTGGTCACCAAAATCGCAGCTGAGATGAAAAAAATACTGCCTCCAACAATAATTTAACTTGTTTTGTAAGATATGCAATGAAATGAGAGAGAGAGAGAGAGAGAGAGAGAGAGAGAGAGAGGGGGGGGGGGGGGGGTGGGGTGAGAGGGAGTGAGAAAGAGTGAGAGGGGGGCAAGAGGCAGGGATGGAGAGAGATGGAGTGGGAGGGAGAATGAGAGAGGGGGGGAGAGAGGAGGGGGAGGGGAAAGAGAGAGAGGGGGGGGGAGAGAGGGGGAGGGGAAAGAGAGAGAGGGGGGGAGAGAGAGTAATACATATATAAGCTGCTGCCACAATGCTAGCAATATACATCATATTATCTGTTAGCAATACAATGGATGATGCTCTTTACGTATTGTAATGACTGAAATATCTGGATTGGGACTAGCTGAGTGTTTTTTAGTTTGCCCTTTCTCTTTACCCCTTGCTACCAGCAGATTTATTTTCTTGCCACTTAGACAATGCACTATTGCATTGTCTTCTGCCCCTTATGACATACGGCATACTATAGACAAAGTGAAACCATACTACACAAATGCAAACACACCTGTGCCCATTCAGAATAACGCCAGGTGGCAGAGAGACAGTCCCCATGGCAAGGTTCTCTGTTTGGAGGCTTAGGATGGCTTCTACAAAATGTATCTTCCACTGGAGTAGTCAAGCCTCTTGAAGCAGAATATTTTATACAACGTACATCTAAAGACCGATGTCCAGGTCCGCACTGCGCTGAACATTCACTTTTACCAATAACATACCACCTGTAAACAAAAAAACATTAGATAGAGCGAATTCATTTATTACTGTTACTAATGAGAATAAGTTATTTTATATTATACTTATCAAATTCAAATTTCTTTCTGAATGATAATAATAAAATTGAGCACCTTGAAAAGACAGGACAATGGCTAGTGTAACACTCAATTGATGTCAGTATTCACTGGAGTAATCTGAACAAGCATTTAACTGAGAACATCTATCATAAATCTTTATTCTCAGGTGCCAATAATAATGTAGCAATAATAAATTAATTTAAGTGAAAATTGTCACATGAAAAAGGATGACAATGTGTTATTTTAATATTTTTAAGAGGCATTAAATCAGCTAATTATTATTGGTATTATTTTATATTGCTGTTAAGATCAAAGTGAAAAGTTATGAAAGCCATGAAAATTGACATTAGTGTATCTTTAGAGTTGAACTGAGTGGTTTCATATGAGTTAAGTTTATAAGTTTAACCAGTTTTGAGAAATGTAAGTTAAAAATGTATCTATTATAACTAACAACAGGTATTACAACCCATGGAATGTTCAATGTGAGCTTATGCAGGTCACAATGCTCTATTATCACGCACCAGGCTCCCAGGTCCTGTTACTTAACCATCCACTGTCTTTCTAAGCTGTCCCTGCGGTCCGCAGATCTCTCTGCAGGATGCTGCCCAGTCTGTCTGCACTCCAGAGATCCCTCCAAAACCAGTGTATGGGTGTTGCCATCTTGGATTCAGTCACCTGATCCCTCTCAGCCAGTCAGAGTGCTGCTTCACTTCAGATGACCGCAACCTCCAATCAGCATGTAGCAGTTACCATAAATAGACTTTCTGGAGCCCTAACCTGTTGCCAGTGCAACGTTGATTATTTAAATGACAACCTGGTTTCTAGCAGTCTGCAGTCTACTCAGTTCCATTTGCCCAGACAGCGCAGCCTGCATCCAGTTCTGTTTACAGCATTACGGTTCCGCTTTCAGCATTCCGGTCTTCTTTGCTAATCTGATCACCATCTTGCTACTCTTGACTTCTTGCCAGTCTCCTGTGCCACTCATAATTAGTAATCTCCCGAACTCTCAGCAATCACTATCTACACTTGTTCTTTTCCTCTCATGCAAAAGGAGGTAATTTGGCCAGTCAGCTTTGTGCACGTAGCCACAAGTTCAGCTACAGAGGCACAACCCAGTCCAGTTACAGACAAATCCCCAGGTGTGACACTCATATTATATGTTCCCTCTGTAGATAATGTTTGTCACGGTTTGGTAAACTGGATTCTTGGGTCTGCCCAACTTGACGCTACTCCCAGTAGGGCGCGGAGTCTAACGGGCGGATGGTATTCACTAGTGACCACCGCAAGGTGATTTGGACTTAGCGGCGTCCTCCCGCAGGTCGTGGCCCCTACCAGGAGTGTCAGGCGAAACTCTAGGGGAATCTATAATAAGATGTTATGAAGAGACACAATGGAGGCAGACGTAATGTAAGCTCTTTGGCCGGTGGCCAGTGGAGACTGATGGAGTGTAAGCTCTTCAGCCAGATGGCGGTGTGAAGACAGATGCAGAGTGAACAATTCAACCAGCAGGATAACGGAGACAAGTGCAGTTCGAGCAGCACAGCCTGTAGTGTAGCAGCACAATTGAGACAGGTGCAGCATGAACACTTCAGCCTGTAATGTAGCAGCCCAGCGGAGACAGGTGCAGCGTGAATAGTCCAGCCAGCAAGGTAACAGAGTCAGGTGCAGCTTGAGCGATATAGCCCGTAGTACAGCAGCACAGCGGAGACCGGTGCACCATGGACAGTCCAGCCAACAGAGTAACGAGGACAAGGAGGTGCTGAGGATCCAAGTTAAACGTACAGGAGTCAAGACGGAGTCTAGTCGGGCAGGTAACTTGATCAACAGGCACTGAGGAGAAAGGGGAAGTGCCTTTTCAAGTTTGGAGCCAAACTGATAGCCAATGAAAAACATGCAGAGGACACAAAGGCTTAAGGTCTGCGTCTGCGCAGAACCAAAGCCAGGACGCCAGCAGCTGAAGTATGCATCAATGGGGAACAGGTGAGCGTGTCGGTCTTTGGTTGTAGAAGCCGAATGAGCACCGTGTGACAATGTTACAGCTGGCATAACAAAACTGTTCTTTTATTTTTGTTTTGTGCCAGTTGTTTATGAAGTAAATATTGTACATCAGTCATTTGTAATATAAACGGGAAG
Source organism: Mixophyes fleayi (assembly GCF_038048845.1). Taxonomy (NCBI): domain Eukaryota; kingdom Metazoa; phylum Chordata; class Amphibia; order Anura; family Limnodynastidae; genus Mixophyes; species Mixophyes fleayi. Next base: position 195,490,650 of record NC_134405.1, read on the forward strand.
CTCATAATATACCCCAAAGCCTACTGTTGAAACTCTTGAAGCTGTCTTGGCCTTGCCCTGATGGCCTCTGGCAGACCCGCAAATATTTGTGTGATGCAAGACTCACAGTCACAATGCATACTTTGGTCTGATATGTGAGATGTTGCCACTACAAACATATCAGTGACAGACAGGGTGGACCATAACATGAAACGCCTAGGTTAGATCATGGGCGTTTTTCGCTGATGTTCATAATTACTTGAACTTTAGAGTATTCTGAAGATCCTTTGCTCCATGCAGGCTAAAGAATGTTGCAATTAAAGAAAAATGCACATAGGCATGTGCATGTAAAACAAATTATTTAAAAAATAAAATTTAAACATTTTACATGAGATATGAAAGAGGGTGAAATGAGTGACAAAACTGTGTTTACACTGCCCATGTAAGCATGCTGTTCAGAAATTAACCTATCTGTATGATTAGCTTACTGAACTGCTGACTATGGTACACAAGCATAACCCCTTAACAATAGAAGCTAGACAAACAGAAATCTCTGCTAAGCGGCCTCCAGATCTTAAAGACAATCTACAATGAACCACTATATTTAGTGGGATCCCTCTGAGCTCAGCAGCTTTTTCACATTAAGTGTGTCAGAAACATACACGAATTTAGTCAATCCAACATGTTCAGTCTGGCTTGGCACTATTTGCAGTGAAGACTTTCAGTCTAATGTGACATAGGTTTTCACCATTGACAGTCTAATGTAGCGTAGTTATTCATCACTTGTGCCATACAGGTGGCGGTCCCTCTTGCGGGCACAAGACATGATCGGCAGGAAAGTACAAAAGCACAAAGGAGTTAGATAAGGACTTCTGGAGAACCCAGACCGGAATCACTAGGTATTAATAGTGGCCATCTCCAGCATTGAAGGTGGTCTTACACTTGCCCTCATCACCTATGCGGAAAAGGATGTTGTGATCAGAGGAAGGGGGTAGTGTTTTTTCACAGTCAATGAATTAAGACCATGGTAATCAATACATGGCCAAAAGTCCCATATTTTTTCTTAACAAAGAAGAATCCAGCTCCTGCTTGACAGGAAGAGGACCTAATGAAACTCCATTGCATGTTTTCTTTAATGTGTGACATAACTTGAGTTTCCAGAAGGGACTATAGATAAACTCGACCATGTGGTGTAGACTTCCTGGGAAGAAGATCAATGACACAATCCTATACACTATGAGCGGCAAAATTTAGAACCTTGATTACTGAAGACGCCTTGTTAGTCAGAATACTTTGAAGGTATAGCAGGAGTCACAGAAGTAACAGATGCTGATAACCCTCTGGGAGGTATCACTTTACGTATGTAGTGAACTCGACACAAGGGTCCCCAAGCTAACATTTGAGCAGATGAACAATTCACATAAGGTAAATGTAAATGAAGTCATGGGAGGCCAAGAATTATTATTATTTTGATGTTGTTATAAAGGCATAAAGGTAATCAGGAATAATGATAAAAATATATAAGAAATATGAAAAAATACTGAATTAATATTTACCTTAATTGACAGTCTGCATTACATGACTCAGCTATGGAATCTGGACGAGACAAATGTTCACATCTTTGATCAGAGACAACAACTCGATCACTTCTTCGTACACAGGTAACTTTTTTTTTCCGGTCACCTATAAATGGAAAAAATAAATAAATACAGAACTATTTTAAAAGGCCATTAAAATAAGATATAGGTTACTCCAATGTGGGAAGGGATCTTGTAATATTCCCAAATGTACAGTATATTTACCCCTCCTTGCGATGTGCAAAACTTTATTCAAAAGGTATCATTCAAACAGCAGTTAAATACAACATATACAATTATAGGAGTATGCGATCTAATGGATTAGTAGGGAGGAGAGCAATTGATGAGAATAAATTTAACAGCCTCAGTATAATTACCTGAATCAATATGATCAGACAGGTTTAGCAATTTTGCTCAGAAATGTCAATCATTCATACATACATTATCTATGAATTTTAACAAAAAATCAACATTTCTGTAAAAAGTGTTTGCATTACAGATACTGTAGGCTGCTGTATAAAACTTAATATCTGCATTCTTAAGGGCCTCTAACAATTGCATATTATATCATCATCAACTATTTATATAGCGCCACTAATTCCACAAGGCTGTACAGAGAATTCACTCATATCAGTTCCTGCCCCATTGGAGCTTACAATCTAAATTCCCTAACATATACACACATACCGAGAGAGACTAAGGTCAATTTAATAGCAGCCAAATAACATACTAGTATGTTTTTGAAGTGTGGGAGGAAGCCGAAGCAAACCCACGCAAGCAAGGGGAGAACACACAAACCCTACACAGATAAGGTCATGGTCGGGAATCAAGCTCATGACCCTAGTGCTGTGAGGCAGAATTGCTAACCACTAAGCCACTGCATTGCCCATTATATGAATTGTTATTGCAATGCTTTTTTAACAAATATAAAACACATTTTTTTATAGAGATGTATTTACTTAACAGGAAGGATATACTCCTTAAGAACTTTGGATGTACACATGATAAAAGCACACTTTTTACAGTGTGAACAGTCAAAGTTATTAAAGCTTAAATAATAAAATGACTGTATAACCACTCTGTATATATCAGATTATTACCAAGTGGTTATTTAGATTATCATACAGCAACAACCCTCTACAGAAACATGCAGCATGCATTATCAAGCCTATACAGAAACATGCAACATGCACTAACAACCTTTTACAGACATATGCAGCAACAACCCTCTATAGAAACATGCAGCTTGTAATACCAACTTTTTACAGAAACATGCAGCATGCACTAACAATCTTTTACAAGCATGCAGTATCAATCTTTTACAGAAACATGCAGAAACAAACTTTTACAGAAGCATGCAGTAACAATCTTTTACAGAAACATGCAGCAACAACCTTTTCATGAAACATGCAGCATCAATATTTTGCAGAAACATGCAGAATGCAGTAACAACCTTCTACCGAAGCATGCAGTATCAATATTTTACAGAAACATGCAGCATCAATCTTTTGCGGAAACATGCAGCATGCAGTAACAACCTTTTACCGAAGCATGCAGTAACAACCTTTTACCGAAGCATGCAGCATGCAGTATCAATCTTTTACCGAAGCATGCAGTGTCAATCTTTTACAGAAACATGCAGCATGCAGTATCAATCTTTAGCCGGAACATGCAGCATGCAGTAACAACCTTTTGCCGAAGCATGCAGTAACAACCTTTTACAGAAACATGAAGCATGCAGTATCAATCTTTTACAGAAACATGCAGCATGCAGTATCAATCTTTTACAGAAACATGCAGCATGCAGTATCAATCTTTTACCGAAGCATGCAGTATCAATATTTTACAGAAACGTGCAGCATGCAGTATCAATCTTTTACCGAAGCATGCAGTATCAATATTTTACAGAAACATGCAGCATGCAGTATCAATCTTTTGCAGAAACATGCAGCATGTAGTAACAACCTTTTACCGAAGCATGCCATAACAACCTTTTCCAGAAACATGAGGCATGCCGTATCAATCTTTTGCAGAAACATGCAGCATGCAGTAACAACCTTTTACCGAAACATGAAGCATGCAGAATGAATCTTTTACAGAAACATGCAGCATGCAGTAACAACCTTTTACAGAAGCATGAAGCATGCAGTATCAATCTTTTACTGAAACATGCAGTATCAATCTTTTACAGAAACATGCAGCATGCAGTAACAACCTTTAGACGAAACATGCAGCATGCAGTATCAATATTTTACCGAAACATGCAGCAAGCAGTAACAACCTTTTACAGAAACATGCAGTAATTAGTAGTACCATTACTTCTCATAACAATGCAATGTGGACCAAACATGGGCTGATCTTGCCACCTGACCTGAGCATCATGCAACAGTATCTCTTTTCAATTTTGCCACATATTTCCCAAGTGCCAAATGGCCGGATCACTTTGGTGACTGTTAATACAGTTTGCAGATGACCGCACACATAATCAGATTAATCATCTGCAAACCAAATTCTCATTCATGCTTGAAAAAGATTGATTTTGAGCAGATCATTGACAGACAAGATTAACTTTTTGAGGCTATACACATGCTGATATCCATTTATGTAACCATTGTCTAAGACATTGCAATTACAATGCAGATATAGTTATCTCTGGTCACAGCTGTTTAAAAGAACAGTTTCATTGCTGTACCTTGGCATAGTTTATTGCAGGCTTGCCATGGCCCATATCTGTCCCACGAAAATTGGTTGATTCTATCCTCAACTGGAATATTAAACTTATACCGTACATCAGGATTGTATAAATTTCCAACACACAAGATCTGGAAAACAGAGAAATGAATCTGTAATATTAAATATGTTCCTTGAAAAAGTACAATAAATCGAGTAAACAAACAGCTGTGTTGTTGAACGTATTTGATACTGAACATAAATGTATAAAAATAATTTTAAAAAAAGGTAATAAAGAAATAAAAACTGTGCAAAAATGTAAAGATTACAAAACAATAGTGCAAAGTCTAAGCCCAGTGCATCAATACACCTATATAAGTATGACCTAACAAAAACCTCCAATATATTATAGAAGTGGAACTAGGTTACACGCACTTATTGCAAAAACAACGCTAACTAAAGCCATTGACAAAAGTTTATGTTAAAAGTATGTTTCATCAACATGTCTCATATCTGCTGTGCAGCATAGTTTACTAAGTACTTAATGAATATTCCCATAGAACTCCATTTCCAGTTTACAGAATGCCAACGCTTCTAAAGCAGCATGCAATGATGAAATTGACATGACGTGAACGCTTGTGTGTGTGCACATTTACTACATTAATTTTTGGACCACAAGCAGAGAGAAGCGCTTAACTGGCTTCAAGTATTTGCAATAAAAGCTTTATTTAGAGTAAGACAATTTGACAGTCCGAACGTGGTTGCAAACTTATGGGCACAAAAACAAGATTTTTGTACTTACCGTAAAATCTCTTTCTCTTAACACAGTTGGGGGACACTGCTCACCTTGGGGAATAGAGGGCGCAGTGGAAGAAATGGCACTAAAAACTTGTCTAGCCTGCTCCCCTCCCCTCTATGTCCCCTCCAGGAAGCTCTCTGTTTATTTAACTAACAAAGACCTTTACTTGGAGTTTAATATTCTATATCTTGCCCGGAGGTAGAATGACCCTCTGGCATCTCGTGTCGAACAAAAGACTTAAGATGACCATGCGCTGAGTAGGAACCAGATTCGACTTCTTGACACTGATCACCCAGCCATGGGAGTGATACATCTTTGCCGTGAGGTCCAGATATTCCCAAAGGAGAGCGGCTGAATTTTTTTTGATCAAAAGATCATCCAGATAAAGCAAGACTGTCACTCCTTGTTGACATATACTTGCTGCCCTGGCTGCCATCACCTTCGTGAGTACCCTTAGTGCTGTGGCCAGCCCAACCGTGAGCGCTCTGAATTGGAAGTGGCACTGGCTCACCGCAAACCAAAGGATGCTGTGGTGACTGGCCCATATGGAAATATGCATATAAGCATCCTTGATATCCAATGATGCTAGAAACTTGTTCTTTCCCATTGAATTGATAACCAACTAAATGGATTCCATCTGACAACTGGTTCCCCTCAGGTGTATGTTGAGGGATTTTAGATTCAGAATTGAACGAAATACAGATCTGGTTTCTGTACCATAAAGAGGTGGGAGTAATAACCCAACCCTCATTACTCCTCTGGAACTGGAACAATGGCTGCTGCTGCTAGCAAGGACTGAATGGCCCCCAGAAGTGCCACTCTCCTGGTCTCGTCTCTTGGTAAGGGAGTGGACAGAAAATGCTGCTGAGGCATCCCTAAGAGGTCTATCATGTATCCTCTGGCTACCCCCTCCCCATACCCAGTTGTCTGTGGTAGAACTGAACCACTAATCCTGAAAGATTAGCAGTCCAGCCCCCACCACTGAAGTTCCCAGTGGGAGGGTGTAGGCAGTCATGCTGATTGCTTGTCAGTCTGCACGGGCCAGGATGTCATCCCATCCAGGTTATTCTACCTCTCTGAGCTGCTTCCGCGGGCCACAAGACTGATCCCCTTGATGAGGCACCCCTTGTTTTCCCAACCAAACTAAAGGAGCAAAATCTTATGCCCTTTGTTTTGGAAACGGCAACCGGCAGAAGTGAACTCTTACCTCCCGTGGCCTATGAAGTTTTACAAGACTGGGCCAAATAAGCCAAAACTATCATAAGGCAAGGCCTCCAGATCTTTCTTGGATTCGACATTCACCTCCCAGGATGAAAGCCTGAAGGTGCGTGTGGTCGCCACCACTAATGAGGAAGTCCTGGATAAACCCTGAACTGCTTCCAATAACCTCATCCCCCATGAATTCAGCAGCATCATTAACGTGAGCTGCTAGTGGGGATAATTTGGACCCGGCCATACCAGATTGGAGCCCATCAGACAGTGTGAGGGCATATTTTTCTACAGCTTTAACCACCCATGCCGATGCCATAATAGGGAGGAGGGAAGCACCAGACTTTAAAAAATTGGATTTTAGCAACCTCTCACATTTCCTGTCTGTGCTGTCTTTCAAATTTGCTGCACTAGGAACTGGAATAATGGTTGCCTTAGCCAAATGTGTGATAGGAGCATCCACACTTGGGTATGTCTCCCATGACGCAACCTTCTGTTCTGGAAAGGGGTAATACAGCCGATACCTTATTGGTATCTGAAATCGGCTATCTGGTTTGAGCCTGGCCTCCTGACAGATTTCTGACAATTGAGTAGAGGATTGAAAAAACACTGTGCTTTCTTTATCCATTTAAACAGGGAACCCTGTGGTGCTGCCTGTTCAATGTCAGTGAAACAGATGGGCGGTTGCCTATTCTGGATTAATTACAAATATAAGTGCAGGATCGCAGGAGATCCAAAATAGGTTGAACTTGATGGACTGGTGTCTTTTTTCAACCTCATCAACTATGTAACTATGTAACTCTCTAACCGCCATGATTAGATCTTCTACTCCCTGCCTACTGGAGGGATTCTCCTCCCAGGCAGATAAATCCTCAGTATCAGATTCTTCCAGAATTTCACTGTCCTCCTGAAAGGACAGATGTGTATCAGAGTCCCCCAAGTCCTGAATCTGGGAATGGTCCAGACGTTTACGCTGTCTGCCAGCAGATGGCTGCAACAATTTCTCAAGAGAGGAATATATCCTGACAAACCCTGGACAGATCTTTCTAGATTTTGTACCAAGGCAGATTCTCGTGATTCCTCTGAGGTGTCTAAATGTCACTGCCTTGCTTGTCCGAAGGAAGGGCATCTGTGGACTGTGTTTCCTGAGAAAAAGTGGGTAAAACAACAGCTCCTACCATTTCAGAACATGCAGCGTCTCCTTTGAGATCCGCAATGGAAAATGGCAGCTCTATAGCCCAGGCCAGTACCACCACATCAGCGGCATCCCCAGACGAACGCTCACTAAGGTTCTCAGACTCACAGGTCGTGCAGAGACCATCCGGGCTGACCGTTCACCGGGAATTTTGGATTGGCACCTGAATCAGGTGAAATACCTTACTGAACCGGATCCGGCAGTTTTGGACCTGGAACTTGTCCCTCTTTCTGACATTATGGACACAGAAAGAGAAAACACGCACTGCATAAACAGTCCAACACAGAGAGTGATCTACAGTAAACACATTCTATGCATGCTCTGTGAGGTAATACCACTAATTATGTGAATATATTAGTGTGTAGTGACCTATGCAAGAACCCACAGTACTTCACTTATGACAAGAGAGAGTAGTACAGAAGAATAAAATATGCAACAGAGACAGTAACAGTCACACTATGAGAAAGCACTGTGTAACAAATCTGTATGCATATAAACTAGATATACATAAATATATCTAATGGTTCCTCCCCAGTATAATCTGTGCAGGCAGTTTTTTTGTTTTTTTTAAAGACTGACAGAGAGCTGTAATGTCAGTTAGAAAAACCGTCACAAAAGCCCGGGAAACAGTGAGGAATACACCTACAATAATGCTCCTCCTTCTCCTTTGTCAGCTTCTCAAAATGGTGTCTGTATACAGAAAAACTGGTGGGAGCTGCGATAATAACAGTTTGCTACCAGTAAACTTGCCCCTGCTATCTACATGTCCAGTCGCTGTCTGTGTCCTCAGCAGTGTCACTGGAACTGGTGCGGGCTTAGACGCCGGCAGTGCTGTATCTGCTGCGCATGGGAAGACTGGTGCTGCAGCCGTGGCTCCGGCGCACCCCAAACTCACACTATCCTGGACAGGAGCTGGGTTCCTGGAGACTATTATAGTGTCAGGTAACACTTTTACCGGGAGCCCACACTACCTAAGGGTGGGGGGCGGCACTAAAGCGTTGTCAGCACTCTCCTGAGTACAGCTGTGGCATTCATAGTATGAATGCCGCAATGATGAGGCTAATTGTAACGTTATTTTTTAAAAAAAATTAAGTAAAAATTAAAACTAGAATAAAAATGTGCGTTACTCGCTGGGCACTATTAAAAAAAATTGAGAGCTTCCTGCTGGAGGGGGCATAGAGGGGAGGGGAGCAGGCTAAATAAGTTGTTAGTGCCATTACTCCCACACAGCACTCTCTATACCCCAAGGTGAGCAGTGTCTCCCAACTGTTTGTGCAAGAGAAATAGTGGCCTTACATGTGTATTTTAAGTTGCATGTCTCTGCAGATTTAAGATATTTGCAACACAAAATACAATGTACATATACGGCCACATCTAGACATGCTCGCTGCATACCTTAATGCGACTGGAGTAAAGATGTGGCAGTTGTCGTTAACTTGATAATGATGGCTGCCTTATTTAAAGAATTATATAATTACTGTGTATATATATATATATATATATATATATATATATTATATTCTTTATTTCAATTGCACTATTTCGATACTGAAGAAATCAAATTCAAGGGGAAAATAATAAAACAAAGAAGAAGGATTTTGGGGCGTGTTTATTTTAACAATAATTGGTGACTGCAGGACCTCCTGAACATCTCAACTGTGACACTTCACTAGAAGTCTGCAAAACCATAATGTAGAATGCCCCTTCTTCATTGGAACACAGTGGCAATTAATCTCATCTACAATGTGGAGGAGGGAAGGAAGTATTGGACCAGTGACATGGAAGGAAAGTCTACAGTTTGCAGTTTGTGTATGCAGCAGTGGTAGGCTCATATAGATCCTCTTTCATTGTGAATGCAATTTTTTAGATCAACATTTTCTTTTCACATAACTGTATTATGCTGTGTTATATATTTTGTTTAACAGATTTTTTACAGTAAGTATCTCTTTCAGGAATATTGTTGTGATTATCTATTACTAAACCCAGCTGCACACAAATAGATTACCTGAAGTGTCAAATCCTCTTCTAGACGGTCAGTGCAGTTTATTCGTTCTATTGTGTGGTCTGAACCACTGTATTCCAGAACAGCACCCCTGACATTTATTTCCCTTTTAAACCTGCTCACAACAAAATTGCCATTGAGGACAAAATTTCCTTGACTGTCTGATAAAGCTGAAGTAAACAAATATAAGAAAATGTGTTAGAAAAGGTATCTTAACTGTATCATGTTTAACAGAAAATATTGATCAATATGACTAAAAGAAATATTTAGATGTGATTTGCCTTAAGAGAAATGTTTTACTTTATTCAGCCTATGAAACCAAATTTAATTTAATAAAATAATCAGCAGTGCAATAGATTACAAAATATTTGAAAGCAAACAGATATATATATATATATATATATATATATATATATATATATATATGAGATAGCTAGATAGATAGATATGTGTATTTCCTGTTATTTGGAGCACCTTGCTTAAAAATTGCTAAACACATATTTAGAGTTAATTATGCCTTTTCCTACACTGCCTTCAGAATACCCTTGCCCATTATCTTGCATGTCTGTGCTCCTCGTAGTGAATGCTGAGTAACCATGTGATATGACTACCATATAATTACCGATTTCCTGAATACTGGGTTTTTGAATAAAAGACCCCATACCATACTTGCCAACTCTCCCGGAATGTCCGGGAGACTCCCGCATTTTGCGAGAATCTCACAGACTCCCGGGAGAGTGTGGCAATCTCCCGGATCTGCCCACTTCACTAGGAAGTGCCCACTTCCTAGTGAAGTGAGCAGAATTAGGTCCCAAACGCCGCGATTCCCAGTGAATCGCGGGGTTTGGCCCCACCCCCGCTGTCAAATGACGCCTTTGTGTCATGACGTCACAGGGGGGCTGGTGCAAAATGACGCGCATTTTGGAGGCCCACCCCCATCACGCCCACCTCCCCCGCAGGCTCCCGGATGACAACATTTCAAAGTTGGTAAGTATGCCCCATACCTATACTGGTTGAGTCAGATAAAGAGAAGCAAAATAGATAAATAGTTGTGTTAACTAGAAAAAAAAGTTCAACAATTTCAGTCTTACAAAACGCTCATCACACTTTCCCTACCATAGCCTGCAAAGACCAAATTTGTCAAAGTGCTTTCTTTATCAGAAACATTGACTGAAACCCAATTTGGCCATATGTATTTGATTTCAGCAATTTTTTGCAAGCACGTGCAGCACCTTGGACAGCAAACAGAAATGTGTACCCATATTAATTTTTATTAGGTGGGAGTGCAATGAAAGACTTCCAGTCAAGTATAATAAATATATACATTTAACTATCAAAAACCATCTGTAATTATAAAATACAAAAATAACAGTACAAGGCTTGAAATAGTCAGAAACTCTATAATATCAACTAAACCCAAACATCCTTGAATTTTGAAGGCAATACCTAAAGCAACGTTTTATACTAAATTAAAACGAGCAAATATTAACCTTTAAAGCAGTTTCCAGTCTATAGCATAATATATGAGTACAATGAATGCACTATATAGAGATATGAGCAAAATAAATGCTTATAAAAACACAAAATGTCACTCAATTCCATAATCAATATTAATATAATGATAACTAAAAAGCATTGATTTTTGGAAGCATAAATATGTAGTTTGTCTATTCATTTGTACATTATAATCATCATTCTATTAGCCACAAATAGTAATAAAAATAAAAGGAGGTTAGCTTAATCAAAAGCATTAGTCTCTGCTGCTGAGCTGACAAGTAGTTTATATTCCATTCTCCAATATCCCTCACCACATATTTGCACACCAAGTTGGACCTTTTCCCACTTTTAATATTACAAACATGATTTACATGCTCAATTAGGAATTAGTGACTAAATAATGAGAAATGTGTAATACATTTACCAAGGTAATTGTCATCATCCGTTCGACCAGAGTAGCTATGCTGATGAACATCAATGTTTGTTGCTCCGGCAGGAATTTTTACTATGATATTGTAACCTGAAAATGAAAAAATATTTTTTAAAGTTATAATGCAGTTTTCTATGCGGTACAATTATAATTACAATTTTTATGTTGGCAGGATTCCTTAACCATCATGTTTAGTGGCTGTTTGTTTAATCACACATTTATAAACACAAATCATATGTGGTCAATTTTCCACATGCTGAATGCTAAAAAGAAAATCAGATTTGATGACAAAGGTGGAGGACAACATTAGTGCTTAATTTGTAAGAAAAAAGCTGCATTATCTGAAATTAGCAGATATCTGTATTGTATTTCAGCAATTTGCAAAGTATCCTATATGTTAAAGAAACTTGACCACGTGTTCCCTAAATTCAGAATTATCAGTATGTATTGATGTATTAGACTGCATTTGATAACTGTTTATTTATTTTAATTGGCTGAAAATGAAGGTTTGATGGAATATTTACTGCTCATTTCCCAGCTTAAACGTTTTTTTGAGCAAACATTTCACTACAACTGAGTTTCCACCATTTGGCCTCAGAATTGGCTCCTGGTGCTGCCATGAGAAGAGATGCTATAAAATTTTGAGCCAGTTTGAAATTCAATTGGATTTCACCAGTTCGTGAGTCACAAGTTTGTGCACCAGTCTTTCATAAACGCCAATTTGATTTTCAGGTTCAAAAATGTTCAGCTTTCATTTCATATTCACAGTTTGCATTCAAATTAGTATTTAAGGTATTTCTATTTTTAAATAATATTTAAATAATATGTTTAAATGCTAAAAAAAAAAATATTTAACATTGTTTTAATTTGAACAGGATCAAACTTTGCTGTTCACTGTTTGCATTGGAAAACTGTTTCAATGTAAAGTTCAAACTTTTCCATTGAATTGTGGAACCTTAAACTCAATTTGACAAACCGATTTGAGAAACAGTTTTAGACAATTTGAAGCATTTCTTGTCAGGAGATTACACATCAGCTGCACCAGAATACCAAGTGTTAGAACAGTGCTCCCTCGTTATAACAACCCACATTTACAAACACCATCAATACTTAAATACCTTTATGCAGAGGAAACAGCAGGTGTTAACAGTGTATTAATTCCAATACATATCACCATCTTTATGATGTCACTCTTGCTATAATGCCAATTTTGGCCTATTTTCTAAGATACTGGTAAAAAATAGGATTAACTTGGACTGAAAATGACAACATGCAGGCATATATCTGTCCAGTCCCATTTTTATCTTTATATGATAGTTACTGATTATTAACTTTTTTGCAACAGTTTTAGAAACAAAGTCGGGATAAGGCGCAAATAGGAAGGTACAGGAGTCAGCGGGTATCTAAACGCCAAACACTGCCTGAACATACAAACACCAGAACATGTCAGCATAAAATGGATAAAATGTTCATAATCACGATGGTATATATTGTGAGTCCCGATGTTCGGTAGTTGGTAAGATATTCTCAATGGGAATCACACTTTTCATCAGGCGTGTTCTCAAATATAGAAAGGAATAAAGGAAACATGGCGCCACATAGTGTATTACCACAATACTTTTTTTTTTTTTTTTTGAAAAGTAAATTTTTATTGTAGTTTTTCAAAACAACACTGGAGTGAAAATGAGACATCATATGACAAATATGTGAAACAATTCACTTTAAATAACAGACATGCATATATATGGGAGCATGTACAGCACAAAGAAAATTGGCATGTTTCTGTAAAAAAGCGAGGGTTGTTTTTATTTTTGTTGTATGGGGAAAGGGGGAAGACAAACAATGAGGAAAGAGGGATTAGGGGAAGAGAAAGAGGAGGGGGGGGAGTTTATCACCTATTGTTCTCTAAATCAGGTGGCAAAGAAGAAAAATAGCGATAGACTTGGCTATATGGAGGTGTGATCAGATTGTCTGTGATTACCATTTAAAAATACAAGACATTCCAAGCCTCTAAAGATCATAATTTATGGGAGCGGATAAGTGTCAAACGGTTGTTAATAGGGGTTCAGCATTGAAATGGCTCGTCCAAGGAGACCATGTATTTTGGAAATTCTCTGGTTTATCTTTGAGAACAACTGTAATGCTTTCCATTCTGTAAATTGACCAAATGTTACTAATGGTAGCTTAGAGCGAGGGGAGGGCAATATTTATCTAGTGAGCGGCTATCAGACATTTAGCTGCATTTACCATATGACCAATGAGTTTTTGTACGGGTCGGACGACGTCAGGAAGCCGTCTGGGTAGGAGGGAGTAAAGAGGGGAATTGGGCATCTTAATCTGTGTCACAGATTCAATCAGTTTATGAATTTGCTGCCAGTAAAATTGCAGTCTAGGACAGCTCCACCAAACGTGCAACAGGGTACCCCGCAGTCCGCAACCCCTCCAACATCGATCACTGGATGTAGGAAAGATAGCATGTAGACGGGAGGGGACTAAATACCACCTGTAATAAATTTTACATGAATTTTCCTTTGTTCTCACCGAAATTGATGTCTTAGCTACATTAATTCTAATCTTTGACCATTCTTTTGGTGTCAGGGTCTCCCCAGTGTCCCGCTCCCAAGCTAGTTCATGCGGTTCCTTATCCGGCTGACCAAAGCTATTAATCAGCTGGTAAACAGTGGATATTAAGCCTCCAGTATGTGCGACATAGAGACTCTAAGGGCGAACATCGATCTGACGGGGGAGGAGTCCTTAGGGATCGATAAAAATGCCTAAGCTGTACCACAATACTTTTAAGTAGCAATGTGAGAGACGGTAAGGTGTGATAAAATAGGTGCACACTCAGGAATTTTATACACAGCTCTCCAGCATAAGAATAAGGCCAGAATGGTGATTAGAAATATGCACACTTGAAAACACACTGTATCCAATGCCACAGAGGAATCACCAATAATAGTATATCTGCGTACCAGATTGTAGAACTTTAAGGTAGATATATATGAAAAAAGCCTTTGCTAGATGTAAACCCCTATACCTGGGAGGTTCCAGTTTCAATGAGACAGTCCTTTTGGATGAGTGACGATACTGGCAGCATCTCTGCAGCGTTGGAGACACCGTTTTTTCATATATATCTAACTTAAAGTTCGACAATCTGGTACGCAGATATACTATTATTGGTGATTCCTCTGTGGCATTGGATACAGTGTGTTTTCACGTGTGCATATTTCTAATCACCATTCTGGCCTTATTCTTATGCTGGAGAGCTGTGTATAAAATTCCTGAGTGTGCACCTATTTTATCACACCTTACCGTCTCTCACATTGCTACTTAAAAGTATTGTGGTAATACACTATGTGGCGCCGTGTTTCCTTTATTCCTTTCTAGATTTTCCAGACTTACCATCTGTTTTGGAACTGGCCGCCTCCTGTACATTGGACTCTGTGTAAATTAGTAACAGTTGTTTTGATTTAGACACTGAGGCATCTTTAATTGTAACCAGCATTGTAACAGTTAAAACTTATCTCAACTCGAGACCGTATATAATATATGGCTCGGCTCTCATTGGATTACCCCTGACGAAGTCTGTATGACAAATCGCGTAGGGTCCAATGATAGTTGAGACACTGATCACCGGGACAACCAAACCCAGAAGTTACATGGACTCTGACCGCGATATGGGTTACTAGCAGAAACTTGGCTGCGTGTTAAAGAAACTTTTATGTGCACTGTGTTTCTTACTAAATGTAAGTGAATTTTATTTTGTTGTTATTAAACGTTTTATTGGAAGTATCACACCATTGGGGAACCAATGTTTTTCTTTTTTGTCTTTGGACTATACATGAACCATGCAGTGGAATTTGTGAATATATATGAGAACACGCCTGATGAAAAGTGTGATTCCCATTGAGAATATCTTACCAACTACCGAACATTGGGACTCACAATATATTACCATCGTGATTATGAACATTTTATGTTGACATGTTTTGGTGTTTGTATGTTCAGGCAGTGTTTGGCGTTTAGATACCCGCTGACTCCTATACCTTCCTATTTGCGCCTTATCCCGACTTGTGTGTTTATCTGTTTTTGCTTGTGGAAATCTAGTAGGTATTTCTGAGGGAGTTACAAGGCTGCATTCCCCTCCCTTTCCTCCACCATTTAGGAGCGCAGGAGGGACACTCCATTTAGTTTTAAAAACAAGTTGGATGTACTTTGTTTCACATAAAGGTGTGTATGACATCAGAGGCGGAACTAGTGAGCTGTGCGCCCCGTTGCAGGAAGGCAGGGAGGAGGGACCCGGGGCCCCCAACCTTCTGCATCTGTCATGCAGTGGGCCCCATTATCTCCATTGACCCTGGTGCACTGCACCTCCAGCACCAATGGTAGTGCCGCCACTGCATGACAGCACAACCTCTCTCTGCATCAGTTTCACAGGCACCACATGTTATTGTTCTATTCTGTTGGCAATCTTGACCCTTACACTATCAAACTCTCAGGGGTATATTTACTAAACTGTAGATTTGAAAAAGTGGAAATGTTGCCTATAGCAACCAATCAGATTCTAGCTTTCATTTATTTAGCACTTTCTACAAAATGACAGCTAGAATCTGATTGGTTGCTATAGGCAACATCTCTAGCTTTTCAAACCTGCAGTTTAGTAAATCTAGCCCTCAGACTTTGGGTTCCCGCTGTCTCCATCCCCTTCCTTACAACATTTCATTATGACGCTACTCCTGTGAAATGCAGCACTGTCCTCACATTTTCAAAAAAGTGGACAGTTTACGGTCGCCCACAAAATCAGCACATCCATCTTCTTAAATATTATGTGCTGCTGTGCACATTTTGATGATTTGATTGTCTATAGGTTGTTCCATTTCCGATCACTTAAAATCTGGGGATTTTATAGGTGAGCAGCAGACTAAAGATTGAAAACAAAAAGGTGATATGACCCAAGTCAAACAGACCTTAAAAACTCACTTGGCATAAATAATATGGGAAGGAATATGCAGCATCAAATCAAATTACAACATATCTTCTTAAATTGTATTATGGTTGTATCCTTTTCAAAAGCCTTTGTTTTCCATACTTCTCTGAGAGCAACGATTGTCACTATCAGAGTGTATCATTGTTTTAATGACAACATTCTGAACGATGTACCACAAGATGGCAGTAGTCTCATTCTGCCATGGAGAAAAATTATATGCAGCAACAAACCTACTCACTTTATGCAGAGAACAATGTATTGCTTTATAGCAGTTCATTTAATGTAATTATTAAAGTTAATAATGCATTTAGACTAGTTAGAAAGGTTAATTATTTTATCTAATTTCAGACATAAAAGACTACTTACTATGTGCATAATTCAATATCCTTAAAGAATGTGTTTAAATGTAGAGTGGGAGTCTAGGTCGCTTTTCTTACCTTCTATAAATCTAGCTAAATAACTAATCAACAAAAAAAGGCATAATTGTGCTACCTTTCTTATCTGTTAAACAGTGATTTTCTTTCAGATTCATGTTATTTATAGACATTCCCATTAATTTAAAAGAAAAATGTGATTTCATGAGCAATGCTTTGAAAATCACAGAACTTTACCCATTAAATTCACGATCAGCTGTCAGGTCACTTAAGACCCATGAACCAGTAGCTGTGTCCCTGTCAACCTCAATGCTTAAAAGCACTATGAAACATATTTACTATGGAAACCTTGGATTGGGCTGTACTAAACTTACAATGTAAGCTCCTCAAAGTTTTAACCAATAAAAAAAAATACCAATACTTTCATTTACAATAAGGCATTGGTAGAAAATATTTGGGTTTATTTACTTAAAAAAATATATATTTTGCTTAAAACGTTGCATGCAAACTTTGCATGATAGCAGCACCATGCAATCCAAAGACAAGCACTATAAATAGTGCTAAGTAATAAGTTTGTACTGAATATATGTGACAAAAAAATGAGGTGTAACCAAAATTGCAGTGTAGTGGAAATTACAGTAATACTCGTAGGGACGATAGAAAACTATAGTGAAAACTGCTGGATAAAGTTGGGATATTTTTTATAGGTTGAAAGCTAGATTGTATCTACACAGCTACTACAACTGAAAACAAACCATTTTGATCTATGCATATTGTGAAAAAGGTTATCCTTTATCGACAATAATCTATTTTCATTTTGCATGCTTTTGTTTACTTAAATAAGCCGTATTGTGCTTTGGCAAATTAGTGAGGACACAGAAGATCCACATACCATACTGAGCATTATTGAAGGTTCCTGCAACAGTTTTACAGGAGGAGTTATCACCACCACAAATACCACATTTATCTTTTCTTGCTTTGGAATTTAAAACATGATCACAGCCCGCTTGCTAGAAGAAAGAAGAAAATTATTTAATACAATGAATGGCACACTAAATATAAAGTTTATATATCACTCAAGTATTATTAATGCCCCAGGAATAAAAAGCTATCAAAAAGCTCCCTTCAATTAATTCTGCTATTGAGAATCACTTTAGACCAAAGATGTAGCTACCATAGATACACCTGACTTACAGTAAACAAGCACGTAAGAATTTAATTTTCCTACCCCCTTTAGACTTCCTCAACTCATTTCCTCCCAGCTTTGTATTATTTATTGGCTATATCGTTAACCCATGCGCTTCTTAGATTATTTATACATTTGGGCACCACAGTGACGACCTCTTCTCTCCTCCACCCCTCCTCTCTCCTCCCCTCTTTTGTATATGTTTCTTGAACTCTTTCTTATATTGTAAAAATTTTGGGCTCTCTGACCCTGATTATTTATTGCGTTTGTACTATGATCGAGTCCTATTAAAAAATAAAATGAAAAAAAAAAAAGAATTTAACTTTAATAGTTGCGGCAGTTTGAGAAGAGCTATTCTACAACTGCTATTTTTTGAAAATACAAAGTCTTCTTTTACCTGCCCAAAAATAGTCTTGGAACAGGGGTGTAAAAAAGCTTCAGCAGAGAAGGGGTGAAGGAGATGTCACATATAAAGCAGTGATCATGTGACCACTTGACTATAAAAGTCTCTTCTAAACTATAACAAATATAGGTAAAATGTCCCATGGGTATTTGGATAAACAGAATATTTTGGGGAAACTTTATTAAATTTATTAGCTGAAAAACTTTCTGTTATAATTGCCATTGAATATGACATAAAGGCAGTTGTTGACTAAATAAAACACACATGGCCTAATCTAGAGTTGGATGCAATTTACACTGAAATCGTAAGTGTGCCCAGCTTTTTTTTTAATTTAAATATTTTGTAACTTTATTTTTAATACAACAAAGTCTGTTGCACCAAGAGAAAGCACCCGCAAAAGATACGTCTCCTAGAGATATATCTGCGGCTGCGTTCAACTCAGCAAAGCATGTAAAGTGCATGAACACGCCTTTACATTGCTAGGCTCGCCCACTACCTTCCCCGTTAAACCTCTCTAAGCGCAGAGACGTGCAAGAGGGAGATCCATCTCAGTCTGAGTGCAAACGGAGACGGATCCTTGGCTAAAAGTGCAATTTGCACTGTTCAGTTGGACTTGCGTCCAACTCTACATCAGGCCCACAGTGTTAAATATGGGGAGATGTCCACCATGTGGATAGAGAAGATACTATAAGCCATGGAAGCGGTCATCTGGAAACAGAAGGATATGGTTGGAAAACAGAAAAAAGACCCAGGAGCAATAATTATGACCAAAACAAAGTCTGTGGAAAACATGGGAGAGTCAAGATATTAAAAGATTTGGCTGTGGTTGGGATTCTACTTCAGAGTATTTCATATGTCGGATATGATAGATCCTTAAAATGTACAACCCAAAATTATTTTATTAAGTCTTATGTCAGAATATTTATTTATTTTTGTATTTATTTTTGTATTGTCAACTTAGGCGGGAGGAATGCCGGTATAATAACAACCGGAACATGTAACCATTTAAATAAAAAAAGTCAACTTTTCTTTTTTTATTTCATACCCTGCATAATCCTTGAACACACAAGTCATCTGTTTCAGGACCACAAGGAGTTCCATCAGTAACTCTGTCTTTCAGCTGGTAATAGGACGATGTGCCAGAAACACGACAAAATAACTTGCAGCGATCTTTCATTAAGACTGTACAAATAAAACAATATGGTTTCTGTTATTGTGAAGCTTCTGCTCCAAACACCATTTTTGGGGGGTTTTTCTGAAAAGAAGACACTGTTAATACTTACTGCCACTATATTTTGGGATCCAGCGTACGCTGGTGGTAAGACCGTTGATGTTGAAATGTTTACCATCAAAGTGAGAACACTGCACATCTCTAAAATCTCTCTTTTCTTTGGGACAAGAATCGGTATTACAAGATCTAAACTTCATCCTCCTCCCTACACAGTATTTGCCTCCATTTTTTGGCCTGTAAAAAAGTTGAAGGACATGACAAGTTCATAGCCTATTACTCCACTCGCTGATATACAGGCAACACACAACCTCAGGTCTAAACACAACAAGAGAGGAAAATAACTAAAGTACTATGAACAGAAGTTCCATTTATAAAAAGAGATTTCCTTCATAAAAAGCAACTAGTTATACAACAGGTGATGAATTTTGTAAAAAAATAAAATGATGATGAATTATTAACAACAATAATAATATTTTCTGCCCAATTTCATATGCTAGAAGCAGAAACTCATAATAGAAAGCAGAGTATAAAGTGTGAACTAATGAAAACTCATGCAGCAAAAGAAAGTCCTTTCATTTTCTGTCAAAGCTAGTTTAATGAAACATAGCTTTCTCTAAAAACCATTGCTTCATTGCATGCAGTGTTCTCATAGCTGAATGAAACATTGAGATCAGGGGTAGGCTGGGCTTGGTGGCAGGAGGGCATCGGTCCCATAGTGGGCTATCTGGAGCTGGGTCACCTGCATTTTTTTCCGTTAAAATGTTCCTAATAGGCTGCTAAGTGGAGTCTTTCCCCCCAGGCTAAAATTTTCCAGCCCTCCCCTGACTGACATCCCATTTGTTTTAGGTGCCGATCCTAAATACAATAATATTACCGGTTAGGCTGGTCTTACCACGCCGGATCTTATGTGATCTCTATGTTCGTGATCAATCTCACCCCAGAGATAATTCACTAACTACTACTTACAGCACTGATCATATTCATTAGGGATCCAGCACTATTGAGACCAGGGGGTAAATGTATCAAGCTGAGAGTTTTCGGGCTGGTTTGAAAAACCAATCAGATTCTAGCTATCATTTATTTAGTACATTCTGCAGAATGATAGCTAGAATCTGATTGGTTGCTATAGGCAACATCTCCACTTTTCAAACCTGCCGGAAAACTCTCAGCTTGATACATTTACCCCCAGAGTGTAAATGTATCACGCTGAGAGTATCCGGCGGTTTGAAAAGTGTAGATGTTGCCTAGAGCAACCAGTCAGATTCTAGTTATTATTTGGTACATTCTACAAAATGATCGTTAAAATCTGATTGGTTGCTAAAGGCAACAGCGCCACTTTTCAAATCACCAGAAACTCTGAGCTTGATACATTTATCACCTGGAGTCATGAGATCAAACTATTTGAAATAGATTGGGACTTTCATATTCCTAGGCAATCTGCAATTTATCATATGAACATTCAGTTTAGTTAAGCTGCTTTTTTGTTCCAATGTATTATCTATTAAAACACTGTTCTGGGTCATTTAGTCCCTAATATAGGACAATTACACTTAGGCAATTAATACATATGAAGTCCATATTGTATTGTGTAATAATATCTGTGTGAAGTCCCATGTTTTTTATATGTACAAATTATTTGCAAGATACCATCTTATCAATTTGATTTGTTATTCCAATACTTGTACATGTTGGCTTTATTTAACTATAGTAGATTTATTAAATTTTGTAACTTTCGCTCACGTCATATATTCTATACAAGAGAAGATTTTGCTTTTCTTTTGCGTATTTGTTGTGCATTTATTAATAGAAGATTTTGGTGCTGCCTGTTTATGTTGCATTTGTTTCTCCTTTTTGCAGATTTTGCCCAGGCTACCTTCTTGTTTTAATTATTTGATTTTAGTGGTTCAGTTTTATTTTTCTGTTACTAGCACTTAAGGAGTTTACTTGTTGTTACACATACAAGAACACTCCCTGCATGTTGCATGTGCAGTACTGCACTTGTCCTGCAAAGTGCGATGTTGCTGGCATATGTGCTGTGCTGCATTTGTCCTGTACATGCAACGTGCAGTGAGTGATGTCATCATTGTGCACATATGGGCGCAGAAGTGTTTGGAGTTCAAATCTAGGCTTTGTAACTCGGGATTCTACTCATTCTCTCAGGACCTCCCCACCACTGTTACCTGTGAACTCTGATTCCAGCTATGCTTCCCTGCGCTTTTTAGAGACCATTCCATTATTCCCACTATTATAACATATATTACCAGAACTCTATTACCATACCCTCTCTGCCTTACTCCCTGATTCTTAATTATTCCTAACAATATCTGCATTTTCTCTAAAAGTCTCTGCAGTATCCCTAACAACATGTATACTTCCATTGCTATTCTATGCATATTCTTTCCATATTAGATTCCTATTGTTCTTTCTACATTACACTTTCTCTTTCTCTTTTTCAATACACACACACAGACACATACACTCGGAGAGCACAATCTAATATTACACAAAACTGACATTAAGAAGTTAAGGAAGTACACCAAGAAAGATTCATTGGGGCATATTCAGTTGTTGGCGTTATAGCCAAAAATCTCGTGGCGCACGCACTATTACCGTTATTAATGGTAATAGTGTGCGTAAATACTTTTATTACGGTAGTTTTCTCGCTGAAATGTGGCTTACTATTACCGTAATAACGGTAATAGTTTTAATGTGGCGGGATATTCAAACAATTGAATATGCCCCTTTGAATCACAAAGGGGAAAAAATTCAGTTAACCGCAAAGTGCCACTAAAGATTAACGCAAAGGGCTCCTGAGCGCATTTCTGGTTATTACAGTAGAGTAATCTCTGCACATTTTATTTATAGAGGTGCGAGCAAAACTGAGCAGAGATTTCAGGCTACACAACACCAGAGTTTCATCATGTGAGGATCCAGCAACACTTTATTCTAAATTGAATCTCCCTCAAAGAGTTAACTTAATAATAGAAATGGGTCAGACATTTCTGGATACAGTTATGGAAACTAATGTCGAAGAGTGACTAAGTGGCAAAGTTTAATCTTACCTGTCGCACTGTGCCATACATGTATAGTTGCTGTACGTAACAATGAGTATATCTTGAGTTATCTTTGTGAAGTAAAATATTTTGTACTTTCTTTAATATTTTGGATCATGATGTTGTCCCTCAGTGTGTTTATGCTACAAACTTTAAAGGTGTATTTTGCTAAAGGCATGAAACATTGTTTGTGTTTGCAGGATTTTGGTGAACAAGTTAGATGTAAGAACTTTGTTTCACATAGAGTTGCAATTTGCTGTTTTTTGCATCGAGTCTCTCACTTTCTGCCAGTGCACGCCGCAGTGCCAACTGCTTGGGCCTTGTGGTGCTTGGAGACAGTTGGGTTGGGGGGGGGAACACAAATTTATTATTGTACAGAGATTTAGGACACAATTGTTATACTCCCACAAGAAATTCAATAAGTGTTCTCATTGACATAGCTATAGAGCAAATATTGGCCACAAGTGGATGCTGTAAGTTAAATTTTGCTGAAATTTAATATTTATAAGATCTGCAAAAAATATTACACAATAAAGCCATTATTTGGCATCAATATATATCAATATCACTGAGCTAAATAAAAACATGAAATAGCTACTGTGTTTATACTTAACTAAAAATACCCGTCACTCTCTCTTGCAGATCTCTGTAGGAGACTGTCCAGTTTAGAACGCAGTCAGGCCCGGCGCTCCCATTAGGCAAGGTTAGGCAATTGCCTAGGGCGCCGCGCTCTGCAGGGCGCCTTGAAATTAAAAAAATGACTATGTCATTTAAAACGGAAATCCACGGGGAGGAGAGAAGGGAAGGGGCTATGAATCTTACCTGCATGAAGCTGCTCCTCTCTGCTCTGTCTCCTCCCCTCCGCTCACTGACAGTGACAGGCCGTGATGATGTCATCATCACGGCCCGACAATGTCTGTGAGTGGAGGGGAGAAGACAGAGCAGAGAGGAGCAGCTTCATGCAGGTAAGTTAAAGAAAGACATGGGGAGCTGAGGGGAGGGAAGCGCAGATTTTTAAAGGGGGGGCCCCGATTTTTAAAGTGGGGGGGGCGCCATTTTTTAAAGGGGGGGCGCCGATTTTCACACTGTGCCTAGGGCGCCAAGGACCCTAGCACCGGCGCTGAACGCAGTACTTCTAACAGAGCAGGCACAGAGTGACTGACAGCTTGACTACTTTTTCGGTGTAGAAGTGCAAACAGTGAATTAGTGTATTCCTACACAGGGGCAGTACTAGTGATGTCACAGATAATAAAATGCAAGGTTCAACTTTTCCACCTGCATCAAATGTCATCAGGACACTGTCCTAAATATGCTTCAGCTGCCTTAATATGGAGTGAGGAGATATACTCTACTTTTCAACAGATGTGCAGTGGAAAATCAGGTTAGATATCTGAAAATTATAATTTTGGCGTTTAGGAGTCATTTAATTTTAGTCATGTACAACTATTACATAATATAAATTGAGTTTTAGGGGTATATTTACTGAACTGCGGGTTTGAAAAAGTGGAGATTTTGCCTATAGCAACCAATCAGATTCTAGTTGTCATTTTGTACAACACACTAAATAAATGAAAGCTAGAATGTGATTAGTTTCTATAGGGAGCAACTCCACTTTTTCAAACCCACAGCTTAATAAATATACCTCTTAGTCTTTTATGGGTTTTACAAGTTTGGCGATGTTAACGGCAAAACAGACGACAGTACTAAAGGAGGTATACATAACTGATAAATAATAAGATAATATAAACAGAATGAGAAGGTGATTGAGCAATGGGACAATTGATGATTTAAAGATTGACCGTATAGAAGACAAACTAAAGACAAAGAAATAGAAGAATAAAATGAGGGTAAATGATATAGTCTAAAGCGGTTAAATATTAGGATAAGGGAAAAAGTTCCCCATCTGCCACCTCTGGATGAAACAAACCAAATTCCTCTTTTAGTTCATATTTTTTTTATGATGAGTTAATGACAGAAACAACAGTTACATGAATAAATACGTTGCACATCTATTCAATAGCAGATCTTACTCAGGTTTATTGCAGTTTCTAGCAGAAGTTTTGATTCCACCACCACAGCTTCTCGAGCATGAACTGTAAGGTTCCCAAGGTCCCCATTCACCATCCACAGCATGAACATTCATTACTTTGTCAACACAAAGACCACTACGACAATGCTGTTCAATTAAAAGATAAGGAATACACTGTCAATTGAGAAGGATAAGTTCTGGGAAGATTCTCAGCTCATTTCAGTGTATGCAATACTGGTGTATTTGAAAATAAATTATTCTTTGTATATTTAACTTTTTTTGGTGCACTTTAATGCTCCAGTATGTTTATCATATGTTTAACACAGTGTGTATCAATTTAGCAATTTCACACTTCAGGGGAGATTCAACTGGCAGCGATGTGGCGCACAGAAATCTATGCTCATTGAGTGAAAACTGCTGTCAAATCTCCGCCACAAGGTGACTCCAGGTGTCCCTTTATGTTCTAGACAATTATTTTTTGGGGGGGCGGAGGGGCATGCAATGCGATACATTTTCATCTACCCTATGGACCCAGTGCAGAGAAAGAATTAAATGTGTCGTTAAAATCATAGGACAAGCAGAGCTATTAGTAATTAACCGATAACTCTACTCCACCATTTCGTTATGATGAAGTTAGGTGAGGTAAATGAAAAAACAAATGGTTAGCTGCGCTCCCCCAATCCTATACATCCCACAATGTCTCGAACAGAATGATTAGGAAATTCTGTTTGCTATTTTGGATGGGCCTTTTTAAAATTGTTGTAATGTTGTCAAGGACCTTGATAACACAGGAATACTTTAAAAAAAACAACCTCTCGCTGGGACAGTTAGAGCCACTGTGAGACCCACTAGATCAGGAGAGAAGAGGTAAAAAAAGATTTTGCTATTTTATTAATTTTACTGATTTCTTAGTTTTGGGAGTTGTTTTCCTTTGATGATCCCTGTTGCAGGCAGAAGAACATCAGCAATACATTGCCACCAAAGAAACACACTTCTACGGAATAGTCCTTAATGTTAAAGCAACTCATTATCGAACATGTAATGTATATTTAAAACTTTAAAATTCATTATATGGGTAACTTTGGCATCTGACACAAATCTATATTCAATTAAGTTTAAGGCTGATTGGCCTTCATGAAAAATCACCATCGTACATGTCATACAGTAAAATAAATTGCAGTATTATAAAAATTATAAAGGTTCTGTCAATTAAAATAATTAATCCATTAATTTATAAAACTACTAATAATCAAGGACACCTTGAAAACTTATATTATTCAATATCAGAAATAAACAAATTACTTATTCAGCAGTTTATTGTTATATATCCAAATTTAACAATGTGTTATATCTTGGGAGAAATATACTGGTGGAAGAAAAAAGTCAACGTTGACCAAGAGCCATTGAATTAATAAATGTTAGCTCACCTGAACGCTAAATCAAAAGCTGGAGTTATATAATGAATGTTACTAGACTTACTTTTTATCCTTTTACACTATTTATCTTATCCATTATTTAAACAATGTTCGAGTCATACCTTTCCTGGACCACAGTCACTTCCATCAGCTAAAGGCATATGTTGAGTGAAACATCCTTTATGCATTCCTTCAGTACTGGTACACCACAATCGCTTACACTGTTTCTGTTGGTTAATAAATAAAGCAAATCTATAACATCATCTATTTTGTACTCACTTCTCCTTTACATAAATGGTAAACAAAAGTATATATTTCAATATAGTAATATACTAATATGGTTCCAAACGATGGTGTCTGTTTACTATTAAGAGAAATCATTGATTGCAGTTGCCCCAGTCTTTATCAGTGGGATCACTTTACCGATTTCTAATAACAACTGCCAGAGACCCACTTTTCTAAGTGAAAGTCAGTCATAAAATGGGTTTAAATGTATATAAATATATACACATTAGTTACACCTTTCTAGCACTGGATAGGAACCCCAGAGCAGCTTGAATTCTTTGTGTCTTAGATTCAACAATGTGCTGGAAACATTTCTTAGAGATTCTGGTGCATATTGACACAATAGCATCACAAAGTAGCTGCAGATATGTCGGCTGCACATTCATGCTGCAAATTTTCCATTTCACCATATCCCAAAAGAGCTTTATTGGATTGAGATCTGGTGACTCTGGAGGCTATTGAAGAACACTGACCCCATTGTTATGTTCATGGAACCACCATGAGGTGATGTATGCTTTGTGACACGGCTCATTATCCTGCTGGATGTAGCCATTAGAAGACGGGTAGACTGTGGCCATAAGAGGATGCACATGGCAAGTAACAATAACTTAGTAGGTTGTGGCATTTAAACTATGCTCACTTGGTATTAAGGGATCTAATGTGTGCTAAGAAAACATTCCTCATACAATTATACGACAACCACCACCAGCCTACACCACTGGTACCAGGCAAGATGGATCCATGGGTTCATGTTGTTTTACGACAAATTCTGACCCTACCATCTGCATGTCAAAGCAGAAATCAAAATTTGACAGACCAGGTGATGTTTTTCCAATCTTCAGCTGTACAGTTTTGGTGAGTCTGTTCTCACTGTAGCCTCAGTTTCCCGTTATTAGCTGACCCGGTGTGGTCTTCTGCTGCTGTAGCTCATTCACTTCAATGATCGACATGCTGTGCATTCAGAGATATGCTGCTGCATACCACTAGTGTAATGGATAGTTATTTGAGTTACTGTCATCTCCCTGTCAGCTTGAACTAGTCTTGCCATTCTCCTCTGACTTATCTCATTAACAAGGTGTTTTGGAGCACAAAACTGCCACTCACTGGATATGTTGTTTTGCACACCATTCTCTGTAAACTCTAGACTGTTGTACATGAAAGTCTAAGAAGACCAGCAGTTCCTTAGAAACTCAAATCACTCCGTATAGCACCAACAATCATTCCACGGTCAAAGTCACTTAGATCAGTATTGAGTTGCTGCCACATAATTGGCTGATTTAATATTTGCAATAACGATAAGGTGTACAGGCATGCCTAATAAACTGTCCACTGGATGTATAACTAAGCTAAACCGAGACCAATCTACCCAATGACCAAGTGCTGGTGTCTTCGAGCAGCTACAAAATACTTTTGTAAAACATGACGAACGACAGCATAGAGTTTTCAGAGCTAACATAAGAATGTGGAAAGAGTCAGTTCTTAAACAAAGCCTTGCATGCAATATATTTACCATCAGAAGCTTCTAAGGAATAGGTGCAGCACCAAATCATTTTTGTCTGTTGGAACCTGACCAAATCCTCATTTAAAAAATATAATTTTCAAGACAAAAAACCTTAGAGTTACAGTGTTCCATGACCCTGATTCAGTTGGGAGACACTCAAAAAGTACTGGGAGTTTTGGGTTGAACAGAGCGGTATGTGATAACATTACCTTGAGATATTATGATAACTCCCTTAAACGACCTGATTACTGAGCATCATGCTTCAAGAATACCCTACTTCAATGTATAAAACTGCTGATGTGTGATATTGTTATACCATAATTGTGATTACCTGTGTGTACATATAATCAGCTGCTACTTATAGTTGTTCATTATAACCACTGGGAATACAGGAATGATTAGCCAAACATGAGCTAAACTTATTAGGTCCCTT
This sequence comes from Mixophyes fleayi, assembly GCF_038048845.1. Taxonomy (NCBI): domain Eukaryota; kingdom Metazoa; phylum Chordata; class Amphibia; order Anura; family Limnodynastidae; genus Mixophyes; species Mixophyes fleayi. The sequence continues at coordinate 195,518,905 of NC_134405.1, forward strand.
TTTCAAATTTGGCATTAAAAGCACAATTGCGACAACTCTAGAATGATTTTTACTGTAAATTAGCAAATAGTCATTGTTTAGAGAAAGCTGTAGACTAGGTCTACAAGAAAAAACAAATCATTTTACAATATGAAATGGGCTATAGAAATTGAAAGAGTGTTTGAATTAGAATACACTATCCCTTTATACAGGTAAAAATGCAATCTGCACTAAGAAGGTCATCTAACATCTGAAGTTATAGAAGAGAGAGCTAGCGGTGGTTTCTTAAGGCTATTCTGGGCAGCATTGTCTGGACATAATGTCAGTGAAAAAGTTTGTAATCATAATGTAATACATCTACAAACATAAGGACTTTCCAGTATGGTGAAATAAAAACACTGTATAGCAAGTACGTTTCACTATGATATGCTCTATACATATATTTTAGTGCATTGAAATTTCAGCAACAAGGCAACTTAAGTAAGAGATATGACAAGATACTTCACCAGCTGTGACACTACCCATTTCCAGTTCTCAAAGAGCTGCGTAGGGTCATGAGCAAAACCATTATAACACTTTACCAGCTGAGGACTAAATAGAACATCCACAACAATGCTTCAGCTACTGAACCATCTTATTTATTGAATGTGGTTCCCAGGAACAACCACTTATCAGTTACACTGAGTGGTATGATTGACAGAGTTGAGGCGGGAGAGGACTCAAATGAAAGGATAACAATGCAAAAATTATAGAGTGCCTAGAAAATAACTTTCTTTCACTGTATGAACTGAGGTTATACCTGTGAGGCCAAGGAGCACAGAAACCTGGAATACGTTTGCAGAGGCCAAATACTGTACCCTTCCTCATAGTGTAGCAGCTACTTTTCTATTGGCAAGAGATGTTTCCTTGCTCAAATAGAACTGGAACAGGTTGTCCTTTGCAACTCCACTCTCTATCGTTGCATAAATACATAAATCCTTAATAGTGTATATTGCACATTCAAGCCAATACCTCTTATTAGAACTGCCACTGCTCTCCAATTCACTCTCAAGGGCAACACAGAGGAGTTCTCAAGGGGCTAAAATTATGGAGTGTAACTAATAACTGAAAAGGAGCTAAATAGCAGTAGCTTAGTCTGAAGGTGCCTATTAATAATGCAGGAAGACGTAGGGTAAATGGGGGTATGAAATGGTAACTCCAAGCTTGGGGAGTAGTTAGAAAAGTGGTACTATTGACTCCATCAGAAGATGGATATTTCTGTATCAATAATTTATACATAATATAAATGTAACTTTTGACAACCATGAACTGCAAGAAAGTGCAACATATTGATAATATTTGTATGTGATATTTAATGCAAATGTACTATATTATAGTACATATCCTTCTGTAAACATTCGGTAAAGTGCAACTAAAAAAATTCTCAGAACTTACCATATATGGACATACTTGCGAACCAGTGCCGAACATCAATTCACATTGCTTGTTAGCATCATATACTACACCAGGTAACTGGTAAGAAAAATCATACACACGTCCACTGGGCTTATCAAGTAGACATTCCCCATAGCCGGTACTAGAAAGAAAATTGAAAAAATATTTATCTTTGAAACATATTAGAGGAACATAACCGAAAATGTTACCCAAAAATGCAAAATATGGCACCATCCTATATTTATTGATCTGGTTTCCATAGCTTTCACTATAGCAAACTGGTTAGAGTGGAAAAGATTGTGTTCTAGATTGGCAGTTGACAGATTAAAGAAAGACAGCAGCTGAGAGATTAAGTGAAACTCATAATGTAAAAACAATTAATTTGGGAATGAAAAAGAAATGGAAACCCTCTCACAGGAGTAGATACATACACTGTGTAGTACAGGAACTAGCGGAGGTTTCTTGTTCTGGGCCTAAAACTTGGTACACACTACAGGTTTTTCACAGGATACAACGGTTAGATCTAACACAATTATGTTGTATCGTACCAAAGCACATCGTATCATTTCATTTGATTTCGTAACCGGACTAAAAATCTCTATAAACAATGGAACAATGTCGGGCAAATTCTGAAGTGCATACTCACGACCTGTAGTGTAGGCAGATCTACATAGAGTTTACAGAGTCATGATCTTTTCAGCCGATGGTTATGACTGGTGAAGAGCACAGATCTGAAGGTAAATCGTGTAAAATCGAGTAGGTGTGTATGCATGAATCTGCATGCTGATCGTGACTTTCAGTTGTTGGTAGAATCATTAAAGATATCGCGTCTGAGAAATTTTCTGTATTGTGTACCTAGCTTTAGAGCTACAAGGGGGCTTATCAGCGAGCACACAGAGTGCCTATAAATATATTACTATTCAGTAATGACCCAACCTCAAGAATGAAACAGAGTCCAAGGGGAAACTTGATGGCAATCAAAATTCCCTTGATTGGGTTAAGTGGACTACAAGGAAACATTTAATATTGTTAATGTTTACCTGTCCATCTATTTATATATATATATATATATATATATATATATATATATATATATATATGTATGTGTACTTGTTTATATAGATTTGTTGCAAAAAATCCTGTTTTATTTCTATTTCTCTGAGTATCTACGTGTATGGATAGATCCATATATGAAACATTTTGAAAAGCATCTTAATAGGATATATGAAATTACTCACTCTAAGAACTCTGTGACATACTTCTGACTGCATTTTGACCAGGTCCAGGGGCTTGTGTCATAGCTTAATACTGCAGACATCACATGAAATTCATTTTTAGCTCCTATGTCTTTGCACTTCGAGCTGTCATCATGAGGCATATTAAATCTTGAACACAAAGTAACAGTCATATGATTTAATGCATATTTCTGAAGTTTATATTAATCTAGCCTAAATTCTTTACTCTTAGCAGCTTAAAATACATCAAATCAAATCATTTGAACTACCCATATATCAATGTAACTTAATCAAGTGTTATTAATAATATTAATGGCAAATACCATCCCACACCCCACATTAATCTATGTTAGGCTGAGCTGGTCACACTATAACAGACAACCCTGCAGCGTGGGGATCCCTGTTGTGTAACAAAGCCCCAGACTGTTCAGCATGGTGCTGAAATACCCTCCCTAGAAGAAGGGTAGGTGTTGTAGTAATAAATAATTCAATGTTACAATTCAGCATTTGTTTTTGAGGCCCTACTGGTCCCAGCATGCCCTGGCAAACATAAGCTGCTTGGGAATGCTGGCACTTGTGGAACTACAAACGCCAGCATGCTCTGACATCAAGGTCCCACTGAACACGTAGTGACATATAAAAATAGACTCACACATTGTGAAACAACAGTTTATTTAAATAAAGACTCCCCCAAGCCCTTGGGTGAAGAGTAAAATCTGTACTAAAGGTGAATCAACAAAACACTGGTTTCATCACCAGTATGGGTCTGCTGAAGGGAGACACTGTACAAGTATACTGAATGCATAATGTGCAAACACAGAGGACATGTGCTCATTTGTCACCCGAGGACATAAATAGGGCACACTGACTTTATACATTGGAAAGTGCCCCAATATCATCTGTAAGACCATTTGCAAGATTTCAGGCCCATATGGATGTATACAGTATATATATATATATATATATATATATATATATATATATATATATATATATATATATATATATAGTGAGAGGCTAACAATGTCACTCCAAAGTCTAGGGTACTTTAGCACAAACATCTTTATTCATTTTTCTTTAAAAATACTACTATTTCCAGCCTCATTTATGTCTGTAAAATAAGTTATACAGTAAAGGGACATCAGGACTGTATTAATTTCATTTGTTACATTTGTAATATTTACTATGCTTTCCTGGATGGTACAAAAGGCACCCCATACAGGTTTATATAATAAAATGGTTTAACAGGAAACTCATTTAAAAATATCGCCCTACAACAGTAAATTATATTATTGGATGTAGGTGTAGAGCGAGGTGCATTCTTTCCCCTAGCTGCAATCAGCTTGCAATGCTCAAATCCATCCAGGGACAACCATTTGAACCCCTGCAGTCACCACCTTTTTGTTGTGTTCAAATCTACGTATCCAGTATAAACAGATGCATTATTCCAAGAAACTAGGTGCATAACATTGCAGAATAGCAGAGTGACAAGTTCCCAGTTTTGTATCTTCAGAAATATGTGTATGAAATCAGGAATAATTATTTATGACAGGGGGTACATAAACCAATTCGGTGTATGATTAATATTCAATTAATCCTATTTGAATCAACAACAACAACAAAAAAAAACACTGACCAAACGCTTCTCACAACAAAAGTGAATATAACTGTAGGAAGACTGAAAAATTTCTACTTTTAAAATAGAATTTGAAACACTGTGGCAGATATATATGTCAATAATGGTGTAACATAATAATCATTAAAGTTTTTCTTATTTTTGTTCTATTAGACGTTAGGAAGATATTTCGTGTTTATTAATTTTAATGTGAGTTTGAACTTGGCTTCTCTTTCAAGAAGTTATTTTTACACAGTAAATAGTAGAAGCTCTGCACTGCACAATTTTCTTAGGGTTGTAGGAGTTGATTTACTTGCACTAATTGACACAGTAACAAGACCAAGGGGTATGACCATAAATTACCTAAAAGACTTTAAAGAAATTAAGGAACAATTTAAAAAAAATCTTACTATACACAATACAGATAATGGTGGGTGATTATGAAAACTAATGAGACAATTGACCAAGTCTTGCCAAGAGATGCCAATAAAAGTTACTCTTTTGTTAAATTACCACGTGTGAGTTAGCATGAGAGTTTAGGTATTTTAACACCAAAGAAGGTTGAATGTTTTTGAAATGAGTGAATGATTACAAAGAATCTTCATCACCTATGTAAACCACCACCACTTGTCCAAACCCCTGATAATGAACGAACACCTTTGTTAGTGTGTCGTTACCTGCAATCCTTGGTAAGTAGACTTTTGAGTTCCTTTAGGGACACCAACATTTTTTTGAATTCCATTCATATTTGAATGATAGCTTTTTATGGTTATCTTGTGACTTAACTTTCTTGCTTTCTAGTATGCCTTCTGATTTGATTAAGTACCATTTGATGAGACACAGTGAATATTCTGAACCATTAACAAGCTTCTTTTTGGAACCCATTTGTTATCTACTTACACACAACTATTTTCTGGTTGGAAGTGTTTTCTATCTCCAGAGTGATGAAGAGTGTTGATGGGCACTAAACTTTCATCAACCCTATATATTTGTTGGTGGGAGAAGCTCTGCATTTTTGGAGAGAAAAACTCCTTTAAATGGGACATCTTTTGGTATGGCATAAACAGTATATCCAAAATCAGCTTTTCATTTAGCAGGGTCTCACTGAAAAATGTTGTGATTTGAAATTAGTAGTAATGGTTTTAAATTGCAGTTGACCATCTCCAACATTCTAGAGCAATTGCCTTTATGGATTTAATACTTTCTGGGGATAGAATGGATGGATGCATAATTACTGATATTTACTGTAAGCCTACTACAGGCAATTCATTGCTTTATAGTAGAGGCTGTCATCCACACCATATAACTGTTGGCATTCATCAGAATTGTTTCGTCATGAGTGCCTTTGCACAATGGGCTATATATATATATATATATATATATATATATATATATATATATATGAAAAGAAAAAAAAAACATTTTTTAGAATGTAGATACCAGAAGTGGCAGTTTGGCAGAGTCTATAATATGTTGATTAATGCTGTGAGTTTATTAAATAAGAAATATCATAAAAAATATTTATGCACTTTCTATATCAATCCAGCATTTTAGCAACTTGTGAAAAAAGGCAGCCGCTTTGTTAGCCACTTTGTATCTCTCACTCTCTGTCACCACTTATTTTGTAGATTTTTATGAGAAATCTTTGCCCACATAGCTCAAATTTAGTGGTTTACATAAATGTATTTCTTGGCGCCGTAGATGTGATAAGTTCTGTAGTATGTCCACTTCCTTGAAAAGTAAGTATGTGTCTGGTAATATTTTCCCATATGATATATGAATTTCAATAAAATATCTGTTATTTGATTACATGCAAGTAAGGTATTTATAAAAGCCAATATGTAGCAAGTGTATGAGAGACAGGATGTTGGAACACATTGAGAATGCAGGAAACCTACAGGCCAAGAATCCATCAAATGCTTCTAAACATTTTCCCATTACACATGTAGGTGATGTTACTAGTATAAGATTCCAAGGTATTAAACAGGTTAGGCTGACCGATAGAGTGTTGTTTATCCACTGTACTGGTACACCATGAGGATGTTTAGGTTCTTTAATTTAAAGACAAGGCACATGCATAGCCTAAATGTGCAACAGGATTTAAGGTTTTTTTTTTCAAATAACCTATTTGAGGGTATTGCTGCAAATTATGTCAGACTTAGTGGCATAATCAATTTTATTTTCTATGTTACATCATTATTCTATATATGAATCTTTCACAATGATTTGCATTCTATATATAAAGTAAACATTTTTTCACCACACATATGATGTCATTTACTTTTGTTTTTATTTGGTTAATGTGTTCAAATATTTCATTGCTTCAAAAATAAATTTTATATATACACACAAACAGCAAACATGGGAACATGAAATAAATATATATATATATATATATATATATATATATATGTATATATATATTCATATTCAACAAGCTGCTAGGGACATTCATGTTAGTATCATGCATGTTACTACAGCAAATCTCCCGTTCCACCACATCCCGAAAGTGCTTTACTGAATTTAGGTCTGGTGACTGTGGAGGCCATTAGAGTAAGCTGAACTCATAGTCATGTTCATGGAAATAGCTTAAAATAATGTGTGCGCTATAACATGGTGCTTTATTCTGCTCAAAGTAGCCATTGGAAGATGGGTAGACTGTGGCCACAAAGGGATGCACATGGTCAGCAACAACACCCAGGTATGTTGAGTCATTTTAAGAATGTTCAGATGCCTAATGTGTGCCAAGAAAACATTTCCCATACCATTACTCCACCACCACCAGCCTGCACAGTTGACACAGGCAGGATGGATCTGTGGGTTCTGTGCAGTAGTCCAGGTGAGGTGACTAGCTAGATTGCTGTTATTAGCAGAGTGCTGATTACAGGAATTGAGAAAAAGCGTTTGTAGCTGTGATCTGGAGATAGCGTTGTGAATCCTCACAGATTTATGTTGTTTACGGCAAATTCTGACTCTACCATCCGGATGTTGCTGCAAAAATCAAGATTCGTCAGACCAGGCAACGTTTTTCCAATCGTCAACTGTTTCGTTTTGGAAAGCCTGTGCCCGCTGTAGCATCAGTTTCTTATTCTTAGCCAAGAGTGGAACCCAGTGTGGTCTTCTGCTGCTGAAGCCAATACATTTCAAGGTTCGATGTGCTATGTGTTCAGAGATGCTCTTCTACATAGCACTGTTGTAACGCAAGATTATTTGAGTTACTGTTGCCTTTTGTCAGCTTGTCTCTAAGATACTCTAACCACCATGTCTGACACCAACAATCATTCCACGGTCATTGAGTTGCTGCCACATGATTGGCTCACTAGATATTTGCAATAACAAGCAATAACAAGCAGGTGTACATGTTGATAATGATGATGATGATGATGATACATACTAAAGTGGCCACAGAGTGTGTGTGTGTGTGTATATATATATATATATATATATATATATATCTACTATATAAATGCCTAGTGGCGTGTGTGGGGAAAAAAAACCAAGCTGCAGCGCCACCGGCTGGGCAGAGTTATACACTGACCTATATATTTCTTGAAGGAGAAGTGACAGTTGGGAGTGGTTGGTGGTTGCCGGGGGTGACAGTGGGGAGTTTTTAACACCTTAAGTAGCTTGATGAAGGATGTGGCGATGCAGATGAAGGATGAGGTGATGGAGAAAAATGATGAGGTGGTGACATGTGGACAAAACCACGTTAAAAAAGGGTGCTTGCGTTGGGAAGTAATGCTCTTCCCCTGAGGAGGCCTGGGCTAGGCCCAAATGCATGACAAGAACCTTTTTAACACCTTAAGTAGCTTGATTTGACTAGAATGCATGAGTATCATGCACGGGTTAACTTTTATATATATATATATATATAGAGAGAGAGAGAGAGAGAGAGAGAGAGAGAGAGAGCAGCTACATGACGTCTACTTCCTCTACATGTTTACCATATCTAAAAATGAATTTATTTTATCTTAATAGGCCTGCAGCTATAAAATTATCCATAACTAATGTAACATACTGTATCTTCTTTCCCTGAGAAATTGTTAGAGAAATTATTCTCATTATTTGGTTATATTTTTGAAGGATAGATCTCACATATAAGGAGCTGGTCTTCCAGGAAATACTTTTAAGCTTAGCATGACAAAAAGGGACTGTGAATCGTGAGCCATATTTACATAGCTGAGAATAAATCAGTGGCTTCAATTAATAAATGCAAAAGAAAGAAAACTTACACATGACCCAGTTCATGTGCTATGGTGAATGCAGCACCTAAACCATTTTCTTCACTGATAGAGCAGCTCCGGTGAGAGTCACACATTGTGCCTAGTTCAGCTAACCCTGGAAAATAGTAAGGGAAACATACATTAATATTATATCGAGTTTATTATTCTACCACTTTGTATTGTCATTATCTTTTTCCAGCTTAATTTAAGATATTTAATAAATGACAATTATTCATTTATAACCGAGTCTTCACAAGCATTGCCTCCCAACCGAACACTTTTGGTGTATTTTCTACAAGTGGAAGAAGCAAGAAGTGAAGGTAAATTTTGGTAAAATAGTGTTACTGGTTCTGCAATGGATATAGTGTCAAAAATACTTCATATTAATATTTATTTTTTTACAGTAGATGAAGTATTATTAACATTAGTTCCCAATGCCCAGGCCTAGGTGGAAATATTACCAATCTACACCAACAGAGAAGTGGTGGAAAACTGGATTATGTTTGTTGTTTTATATATAATATGGAGCACTCAGACTCCCATTTTACCAACAATTTGCCCCCACATTCTGCTTCCTCCACTCTAATGCTGCTTCCATGCTTCTCAATGGCACAAATTTACAACAAAGTACTTCAATCAGAGATCTTCAAATTGTTCATGGGGTACATTATAAGTACAAATACAGAAATCATCTTCTATAAAAATATGCAATTTAAAACAGATTATAGAACTTTTCAAACTGAGTACTATGGAAAGCCGTGGTAGATTGCACATGGCATTGGGTTGTCAAGAGAACAGAAAATAAAATGAACATAAATATCATACGCATGCTAAAATAATTTGTAACAATTACCAATAAATACAGTATAACTGAACAGCAACACTCTCTTGAGAAACATAATAAAGCTACTTACCTAAAGTATCACACTTGTTACTGGCTCTGCATATATCTTCTCTATAGGAAAGAAAGATCATTTATATATGAAAATATGTTATGATAGTCAATATTATATTTCTTCATTATGTCTATCCCAAGCATGTTTAAACTGCTCTACTGTATAAGCCTCTACCACCTCTAATGGGAGGCTATTCCACTTATCCACTACCCTTTCTGTGTAGTACTTTTTCTCATATTTCCTCTACTGCCCTCCAGTTTCAGTGCATGTCCTCATGTTCTAATATTTCTCTTCCTTTAAAGAGTAATTACTTCCTGGACCTTGTTAAAACTCTTGAACTCTATTATGACTTTTTAGTATTTCCAGGTAAGTTTTGTGCTGTAGGCCACTCAACATTTTAGTTGCCCTTTGTACAGCTTGTAATGTATTTATATCCTTCTGGAGATATGGTCTCTAGAATTGAACACAGTACTCTAGATGAGGCCATACCAATCAGAGACGGATTTAGACCTCATGGGGCCCTAGGCAAGAAACTGGTTTGGGGCCCCCTCCCCCTCCCTGAAAAAATCCATAGCACTATAGTTTTTAGCATAACATATACCCCTATTCAGGGGCTGGCTGGCAGACTTTAGCCCAGGGGGGCAAGCAAATAGCACTGGCCCATAAGTAGCGGACAATTTTTAAAGGTTGGTCTCACCTCCGGCCCTGGGAGGGCCCTCTGGGGACCGCTGGGCCCTAGGCAATAGCCTAGGTTGCCTAGTGATAAATCCGGCCCTGATACCAATGACCTATACAGTGGTATTATTACTTTTTTCTTTCTGCTACTGATCCCTCTCCCTATGTAACCAAGTATCTCGCTTGCCTTTCTCATTGCTTTGTTAGCTGCCTTTCAGTCTCCTGAAATAGTGACTCCTAGATCCCTTTCCTTCTCAGTAGTTTCCATTATAGTGCCTTTAATACTATAATTAGCCTTTGAGCTTTTGATACCCAAGTACATGATTTTGCATCTTTTGGCAAATAAACTCAGGAAGAAGTCATGTGTCATGAGTCATGTTTTGTCAGATAAACACCCAACTCCCTCTATTGGGATAGCCACATTTACAATCTATTATTATTTAGCTCTTTATAAAAATCTTAATAAAAAAATTAAGAATTTATCTCTGCTGAAGAGACACTCTTTTTTAATTAACACATTATAACATTCTATAATTGCTTTTTTCAAGTAAATCCGAAATAAATGAAACATACTTAAATCAATACCATGACACTATTCTGTAGGATGCATAGATGGACATGCAAAGCTCACGCAGAAAACTACATATGTATAAGACTATAAATATAAGACTTACAGCAACTTTTGCTTCTCTGAAATAGACACAGGGCTAGAACAAAAAAGTCAGGATACTAGCTGGAAAACGTCAAAGGGTAAATTATAAAAGCCCATAGCTTTCTTGATCTCAGTAGATCTTAGTTTGCCTCCATCCTGTCCAAAAAGATGAGGAACAAAATGATAAAATCTTTTTTTCTCATCTACGTTGACAGGATGGAGGCGATCGTGGATTTGTGAAGCCTGCGAAAGTTATATTTATTTTGTAAGTCATCTCAGTGAGGAATCAGACGACATCCAGCATAAGATAACCATGTGGGTCATTTTGAACCCAAAACTAAAAAAAAAACTAAAAATAAAAACTAAAAAAAAAAAAGCTTCCTTAACCCATCAGACAGGATTTAGCAGCATAAAATATAACGTTCAAGTAACTTCCTGCCATTCTGCAGTCACAACCAACAAATCTGCTAATTTATATTCCCACGTATTGCTTACTTACTGCTGATGAGAAGCCATAAAGGAATGATAAATACATTCCCATCTCTATTTGTACAGAATGCTTTGATGTTTGCTGCTGGGCCTTTCAAAACCAAACAATCCTAATTTTAAAAGTAAGGTAGACAGACAAATCACTGTCATAAAATACTTTAATGAACCAAAGTAGAGAAGCTAGTGCAACTGATACCTGGTAAGTAGAACAGCTGTATCATAGTGAGAAGGATGAGAATCATCAGGAATATTTTGTGTTCTTTGCCAAACACAAAAGTTGTGAAGAGTTGTAGCTGCATTAAAGCTGATTACTGGCCCATCCTGAAATTTAAAATAATAACAAATAAAAAAATATATAAACTACATTTTTAAGAAAATCATGGAAACATGAATCTGATTGGTTAAAATATTTCATCGGAATGTGGGTTTAAGTGCTCTGGTAAAACAAAATTTGGAGAAGACACAGACATTTTTGAAAATGTTTACTAGCATTCCTGATTGTGTTCTCAAAGTTGAAAAAACTAGAAAATGTATTCTAGCAAAGGCAAAGACCTATTAAAATGTATAAAATATTTTTCTTGATTAAACAGTATCAGATGTTGCATCATATTAAATTACCCTTTAAAAACAATCATATAAAAGTGTATAAACATACAGATGTATATAATCTTATACCTGTTTCACATTTATTGTTAAAAATAATCCTCTCATCAGCCAGCCTGCCTGACATTCATTATATAATATATTTTTGCATATAGACCCTAAATTCCCTAGTTCCACAGATGCTCCTCTGAATAATCATCTGGTGGTACTCATAACCACGGCACTGTGAAGCCTGACAAGGTTTGAAACACCATGGGAATAACGAAAATGATGGTTTTAAAGCGGCAATGCACGGACCCTACGCCTGTATAATGGTATACAGGCGTGGGGTCCAGGTATTGCCGCTTTAAAACCGGCATTTTCAGTCTGTGCATACTAAATGACGTAATTTCATACTGTAGGTGTTTAGGCCATTCAGATTGGACATTGGACGGTCATTTCAAGCTTCGGAAAAACTGCTTCTCTCACATATGGTAAGTAGTTATTTTATTACTGTAGGGCTTATAGGCATTGTTATTCCCATGTCATTTATAACAATGTTGGGGTTGACAGTGCTGTTTTAACGTACACCACCCATATATATATATGCAAAATTGTTAGCTTTGGCCCATATGTGTTCAGGTTTAGGCAATAGCAAATGATGTGCAATCCTGCTTTGTGATTATATCTTGATGGAAATAAGTATGTGGTTATTTAAGGTTTCACCCAAAAATATAACGGCAAGACAAGAAATCACAAATATGTATACTGTACCTGTTCATTGTGAATTATTACAAGCTTTACAATCAAGATATTAATGAGATTCCCAATACTTGGATCTTTATAAATAGCAGCAACCTAGTAAGAAATTTCAGAAATGGATTAATGACAAATTTAATCGTCAATAAATACTTCAGAATTGAGGGTTATTATTTGTAAAATACTATTTGACAACATAAAAATATTATGGAGAGTTGTAAAGACACCTCTTTCAGTTGGAAACATAAGCAAACATTCTATTGAAGGATTTGAACTGATGCTACAAACTAGTAAATATATGATATTAAAAAGTTTCCATGTTGTTCCTAACTGCACATATATTTTACATTTTAAGCTGAAAAACTGTCCAGAACAAGCTACTAAAAAAATACCTCTGACTTGTGAGATTCCCATTTACTCAGATGTCAATGTCTCTTCATACAATGGAAAGCATAAAGCACAGAGATGGACGTTGCAGGCAAGATTTACATTCATAATGATGGTACTCAATGTAAGTATGCTTCACTCCATTCCCCACCCAAAATAAAAATATATAAGTTTTGGGTGGAGTTATCACTGTATGGTGAACAACATTTGCTATGTAGGTAAGCATTACATAATGCCTTGTAAAGATGAAGTTGACGTACTGTAATATTTATTTTACTTCACTCCTCAATTAGCACCAATTACATAGACTGCTATCTCATGTGTGACCTATTCATTGTGACGAGTGCAGTAATGTCTACCGAATCTGCACCTGACAAGTGATTGGAAAGTGGGAAGCAGCCTGTCTTGCACCACTCTGAAAGTATCCTTGCCAACAAAGGCGCTGAGGGGACGGGGGGAGGGATACAAATTACCTGGGCCCGGAACTCCCTGGGGGGCCCAGGGCCCTACTGGACTTTTTTTTTCTTGCGCAACACCCGCGAGTGCCGGGGGGATCGGTAATAGCTAAATCCCCTTCAGCTAAGCTACCTTTGTCACTGTGACAAATCACCAGGTCTTGTGACTGCAGTGGTCACATCGTACTCAGTGCTGGCGGCTGCTGGATATCTTCCCGTCCTGTGTGCTGTGCAATGGAAAATAAGGCAAGAAGAAGGTGTGCTGGAGAGGGGGCATGTGTGACTAAAGGTGCTGGGCAGAGAGAGGCATGTGTGACTAAAGGTGCTGGACAGAGAGGGAGCATATGTGATTAAAGCTGCTGGGTAGAGAGGGGGCATGTGTGACTATAGCAGCTGGACAGAGAGGGAGCAATGTGTGACTAGAGCTGCTGGGGAGAGAGGGGGCATGTGTGACTAGAGCTGCTGGGCAGAGAGGGGGCATGTGTGACTAGAGCTGCTGGGCAGAGAGGGGGCATGTGTGACTAGAGCTGCTGGGAAGAGAGAGGCATGTGTGACTAAAGGTGCTGGACAGAGAGGGAGCATATGTGATTAAAGCTGCTGGGTAGAGAGGGGGCATGTGTGACTATAGCAGCTGGACAGAGAGGGAGCAATGTGTGACTAGAGCTGCTGGGAAGAGAGGGGACATGTATGACTACAGCTGGTGGGCATATGTGATTAAAGCATGTGGGCAGAGAGGTGCATGTGTGATTATAGCAAGTGGGCAGAGGGGGGCACGTGTGATTAAAGCATGTGGGCAGAGGGGACATGTGTGAGCAAAGCTGCTGGACAGAAGGGGCATGTGTGACGAATGCATTTTTCTGTAGGAGGGTAGCCTAGTGCTTTTCACTTGCTAGACATGCCCCCAATGATGCACAGCCACGCCCCCAATGGCATGGCCACACACCCTACGGCGGCCCACCGCTGCTATGCAGCGAAGCATGCGCTTACATGCTAATCACCTACAGGGGGCCCCATGAAGTTGCTGTACCGGGGCCCAAAATTCCTCTTGCCGGCCCTGCTTTCCAATAGAGCAGGGTAGTACACTGAAGTGAGTTGCAGGAGTGCTGAAAGAAAGCAGCAAACACAGATCAGGGCAGGAAACTACAAACCAGAACAGTACGCAAACCAAGTGGTCAGGACAGATATCTCAGAATCAGAACAGAAGATAAGACATAGGATAGACTATGCAATCAAGAATTAGAATGGTAGATAGGCTAAAATGTCAGGGCGGTCTGTTAAATAAAGCAGATCCAGGATAGGCCAAAATGCAGCATTGAAAAGTTAGCACAAAACCATATAATACATGATACAGCAACAAAACAAGATACAAATATTTTGCTACAAGTTACCTCCAAACTTATCATTGTCATGTAGCTCATGAGACTGTGTCATGTCACAAATAGACACAAATGTATTTCTACCCACGTCTACATTGCATCATGCATTGATGTACACATGCATAGGTCCACTTGTTCCTGTGCACAAGACTTCAATAGCAACAACTACATGCACATGAGAAGTTGCCAGAAGTTATGCAGTTGCATTTTGCACACCTAAGGCTAAAAGGCAGCCTCTAGATAAATTTAGGTACTAGAATGTTTGCATGTCTTTGGTGCAAATGTATGACCTGTACTCCAGGAGTTCTTTGCTGGTCTGAAACACATTAATTTGAATCTTTATTGCAGTTGTGTCATTATGTTTTTTACTGGAATCCAGAATTACCACCACAAATCTTTCAACAATGCATTTCCAAAGGAGTGAGAAATAGATTAACTTCAGTCCAGATATGGACTCGGGACTCTAGGTTTTTTAAGCACTGAGTAGAAAACAGTATGAAACTTAAAAGAGGCATAAAGCTGCAATTGAAAAGTGGATTTATTTGCTTCCTTACAAAATAATTTGCCAATTACTCTTGGAGCAAGTTTATTTGATAACAACTTATGTGGATAAGGTACAATAACAACTTATGTGGATAATCAAAAATAATCAGCAATTTTGAATGCATGATCTGTATCCTCTCTCTAGAAGATAAATTTGTTACATTTTCCTGTATTTTCTATGATGTTCCATTGGTGTAATAATGCCCGATTTCATCTTCTACTAGTGTGTCATCTTTTTGAAGACTGAAGAAAATTGATGCTCTAGCTAGACAAAACCATCTGCAAACTGTATTGGAATTCTCTGATTATACATGATGTCCTACAATGTCCATGGAAATCGCATTAAGCCTCATGGTAATCAGAAGAAGAAGAATCAGACAAGGGTTGGCCCAGAAGATATTACATATTCTGGACTGTCCTTGGGCAGTGATGGCTATGAGAAAAAAAGCATGGATCTCTCATTAATTACCAAGTGACCACAGAAAAAAAGAGTAATCATGAATCAAGTTGAGAACTTTTTTCCCCCAAGTCTATGGTCCAAATATGTTAATTCATAAAACGTCAACCTCAATGTCACATACGGGTAAAAAAGCTAACAAGTTTGCTCATAATGTTTTATTTTACGTGATACTTGCACATTTCATGCACAATAGTTAGTGCATGAAATGGAACATATAAATGTGGATATATAGTTATATGTGACTCGTAAACATATATATGCCAAAACTGGACCATGAATTAATTTGTTACCAAGAAAGTTTTTCATGTTGATGATTACATTAATTGGGAGATTAGCTACATCATTTACATGTGCCCTTCTCTTTGTTCATTTTATTGAGTTTTCAAAAGCAGCATTCAAGCTGTAAAACATCTCAATGTAATTGTAACATTAAAATATATTTTTTACAGTCCCACTTGCATTATTATCCTTTGTTTATTTATGATACATTCTACATTATTGATCAGACATTCATATTATGTATCGCTTTACATAGAATGTTGTTGTCAGGCACCGTCCTCGCAGATCTGTTCCCCATAGTCCTTTTCCTAGTCTTGGACAGGCGCCTGTATCCTCGGCCCTGCTCTACTGTGTGCATTTGTACAGTATGCGTCTGTCACGGGCACTAGGAGTCTTTACCCAGGTATCACCAGATGATGGACTTACCAGAGCAGTATAGTTGGTAATATGGTACTCTGGTAGCGGGGTGATCACGGAACAGGAGACAGCAGATGGTAAGAGAATGCTCGAGGAAAGTCTATGACTAGCAGCACTGGTAATAGGTAGATAACTGTACACGAGGAACTGGATGGACAAGGAACGTGAGGGTAGTCAGTGGTCTGCGTATAGCAAGTTGTACCACTATAGGAATCAGCTGGTGTAGTCACGATGAAACACGGGAGAGTTGAGGTGAGCAGGATACTGTAGAAGCACGGAGGCAGCGGATAGGAATCAGCTGGTGTAGTCACGATGAAACATGGGAGAGTTGAGGTGAGCAGGATACTGTAGAAGCACGGAGGCAGCGGATAGGAATCAGCTGGTGCAGTCACGATGAAACACAGGAGAGTTGAAGTGGTTTGGAAACTGTAAAAGCACGGAGGCAGCGGATAGGAATCAGCTGGTGCAGTCACGATGAAACACAGGAGAGTTGAAGTGGTCTGGAAACCACAAACGAACAACAGGAATCAGCAGGAGCTGAATACACGAGGAAACACAGGAACACCTTCAGAGGCTCATAGGGAATGAGACTCCAAAATCAGGCAACGAGGTATTGACCACAGGTGCTTTAAATAGGGAGTGTTGCCTGATCAGCCAATTAACTTAAAGGAACATGTACTGAAGGTTTGAAAGGGCTGCACATGCGCAGACCCTCAGGATGGTGGACGGCCACGGTTCCTAAACACACGAGAAGTAGCACTCACAGTCCGGTGAGTGACAGTACCCCCCCTTTTAAAGGTGGGCACAGAACACCTGGAACCGGGTTTGTCCGGATACTTGGAATAAAACTTCTTAAGAAGAGCTGGAGCGTTGAGATCTTCAGCTTTGATCCATGAACGCTCCTCAGGACCAAAGCCCTTCCAATGAACGAGGAAACGAAGAACTCCTCGCGAAATTTTTGCATCCAATATATGAGTAATCTCAAAGTCTTCCTCTTGATGAATTTGAACTGGCCAAGGTGCTGAAGGAGGGACCGAGAAACGGTTGATGATGAGAGGTTTGAGCAAGGACACATGGAAGGCGTTGGAAATACGAAGATTCTTAGGAAGTAGAAGTTTGAAACAAACTGGATTTATCACTTTATCACAATGATCCTATATGGACCAATAAAACGAGGAGCGAATTTCATAGATGGGACCTTCAAACGAATATTTTTGGTAGATAACCAAACACGATCTCCAATTTTTAGTGGTGGAATAGCCCGTCTCTTTTTATCTGCAAAAGACTTATATCTGGCAGATGTCTTCTTTAAACAGGTTTTGACCTGAGACCAAATATTTTTGAAAGTTTGACAAACAGTCTCTACAGCAGGAACTTGGGTGGGAGGGAGGGCAGGAAATTCCGGAAAAGACGGATGGTGACCGTAAACCACAAAGAATGGAGTTTTAGAAGATGACTCATGGTACATGTTGTTATGAGCGAATTCAGCCCAAGGAAGCAATTCTACCCAGTTGTCTTGATTGGCTGACGAGAACATCCTTATAAACGTCTCAAGATCTTGATTGACCCTTTCAGTTTGTCCGTTTGATTGAGGATGGTAGGAAGATGAGAGTGATAATCGTATGCCCAAGGTCTTACAAAGGGCCCGCCAGAATCTGGAAACGAATTGTACTCCTCTATCTGACACAATCTCGGACGGACATCCATGAATACGAAAGATTTCTTTGATGAAACATTCAGCCAGAGTAGAAGAAGAGGGCAAACCAGTCAAGGGAACGAAATGCGCCATCTTCGAAAATCTGTCCACCACTACCCAAATAGTATTGCAGTTTTTACTAGGCGGAAGATCAGTAACAAAGTCCATACTAATATGGGTCCATGGCTTGGACGGAATGGGTAGTGGTTGAAGCAAACCCGCTGGAGTTCTGCGGGGAGTCTTGAACTGAGAACACAATAAACATGCGGCTACAAACTCTTTGACATCTCTCCTCATAGAAGGCCACCAGTAACTTCGAGAGAGGATCTCAAAGGTCTTGCGTTCACCAGAGTGTCCAGAAAAACGAGAAGAGTGAAACCACAAAAGGATTTTCTTCCTAAGAGCATGAGGCACGAGGGTTTTCCCAAATGGTAGTACCTTAGTGGAAGAAGCAGCCAGAGAAACACATTTGGGATCTAATATAGAGTGGTTGGGGACCTCTTCAACGTCTGAGGACGTCACAAAGGCTCGAGATAGAGCGTCTGCTTTTTTATTCTTTGCAGCTGGTTTGAAGGTTATGATTAACTCAAAACGAGAAAAGAAAAGAGACCATCTTGCTTGACGAGGATTCAAACATTGAGCAGACTGTAGATATGACAAATTCTTATGATCAGTAAAAATTGTCACAGGATGACGAGCTCCCTCCAACAAGTATCTCCATTCCTCTAATGCTACTTTAATAGCCAGCAACTCCTTGTCCCCGATGGTGTAATTCTTCTCCGCAGGCAGAAGACCCCGAGAGTAAAAGGCACAAGGATGGAATTTTTGTTGCTCCGATCTTTGGGAGAGAATGGCTCCTAAACCAACATTAGAGGCATCTACCTCTAGGAAGAAGGGAAGCGTCACATCAGGCTGTCGAAGAATGGGAGCAGAGGAGAAGGACTCTTTAAGAAACTGAAAGGCTTGAAGAGCCTCAGATGACCATTGCTTAGGATTGGCCCCTTTACGAGTCAGGGCCACAATAGGAGATGCAATCGAAGAGAAATCTTGAATGAAGCGTCTATAGTAATTGGCAAAACCTAAAAAACGCTGAATGGCACGAAGAGTAGTTGGCTGAGGCCAATGTAACACAGCATTCACCTTTTCTGGATCCATTTGCAGACCAACTCCGGAGACAATATAACCCAAAAATGGAATCTGGGGCAACTCGAATGAACATTTTTCTAATTTGCAGAATAATGAATTTCTCCGGAGTCTGGAAAGAACTTCTGCCACATGTTGGTGATGAGAAGGCAGGTCCTGTGAAAAGATCAATATGTCATCCAGATAAACGACGACACATACATATAACAAGTCCCGGAAGATCTCATTAATGAAGCCCTGGAAAACAGCGGGGGCATTACATAACCCGAAAGGCATTACTAAGTATTCATAATGCCCATCTCTGGTGTTGAAAGCTGTCTTCCATTCGTCACCGGACCTGATTCTAATTAAATTGTAGGCACCACGAAGATCCAACTTGGTAAAGATCCGAACTCCCTTAATCCGATCAAATAGCTCAGTAATCAGTGGAATGGGATACCGATTTTTGATAGTAATGGCGTTAAGTCCGCGAAAATCTATGCAGGGGCGTAGTGATCCATCCTTCTTTTTTACAAAGAAGAACCCGGCTCCAGCGGGAGAAGTAGAAGGTCGAATAAATCCTCGCTGGAGATTCTCTTGGATGTATTCAGATGTAGCTTGAGTTTCAGGTAACGAAAGTGGATACACACGACCCCTAGGAGGAGTCTTGCCAGGTAGAAGATCAATCGGACAATCCCATGAACGATGAGGAGGAAGACGTTCAGACTGAGTTTTATCAAATACATCGGCAAATGAAGCATACTGAGGAGGGAGTCCCGGTGAGGAAGGTGAAATGGAGGATTGCTGTATTTTAAGAGGAACGACTTGGGAGAGACAACGATGATGACATTCAGCTCCCCAAGACGTAACTTGAGGAGTGCGCCAGTCAATCTGGGGAGAGTGACATTGAAGCCATGGAAGGCCTAAAACAATCGGACTTGTAGTAACAGGAAGAATTAAAAACGAAATTTCTTATTGGTGTAGAACACCAATCTGAAGGGTTACTGGAGACGTACTCTGGGTGATGAGACCATTGATAAGACGTGATCCATCAATAGCAGTCACAGTAATAGGTGTCTTCAGGGTAATCACTGGTAGGGACCATTGATTCACGAGGGATTTAGAAATAAAATTTCCCGCAGCTCCAGAATCAATAAGTGCTTGAGACTTAAAGGATTTGGTAGCGAAGGAAATTGTAACATCAAAAGCGCAGACTTTAAATTTCGTAGAACATGGAGAGGACTCCAGGGACCCTAACTTCACCTCTCCAGAACTAGTTAGGGCCTGGCATTTCCCGATTTTTTAGGGCATGAGTTGAGCATATGTGTGGAATCAGCACAATAGATACAAAGTCTAGTCTTTACTCTTCGGTTCCTCTCCTCAGAGGTTAATTTGGAGCGTCCTATCTTCATGGGTATCACAGGAGATGAAGCTGGACGGAGTTGAGAAGTTGAGCGAAGAGGTGCTTTAACTGAAGTTGTTTTTTCAGACTCCCTTTCACAAAATCTCATGTCTACACGATGGCAAAGAGAAATCAAATCTTCTAAAGAAGTAGGTAGTTCTTGAGTAGTCAGTGCATCTTTAATTTTATCGGAGAGACCCTGCCAGAAGGCGGCAATTAACGCTTCAGTGTTCCACTGAAGTTCAGAGGCTAGTATCCTAAATTGAATGACGTACTGGCCTACTGTACGAGAACCCTGACATAGACGGAGGATGCTGGATGCAGCGGAGATGACATGACCTGGTTCATCGAATACACTTCGGAACGTGGAAATAAATTTGGCACTATCCTGTAATAATGGATCGTTTCTTTCCCACAGAGGGGAAGCCCATGCGAGAGCTTGTCCAGAAAACAATGAAATAAGATAGGCCACTCTGGAACGATGAGTAGAGAAATTTTGAGGTTGGAGCTCAAAATGAACTGAGCATTGATTGAGAAAACCCCTACATGTTTTGGGGTCTCCATCATACTTTGACAGAGTAGGCAGGTGAAGCGTAGAAGCCGTAGACACCTGGGATGGCACTGGGGAAATGGAGGAAAGCACAGGAGCATCAACATTAGCTGTGATATTCTGCCCAGATGTTCCTTGGGAGGCTAACGCCTGGTAACATTGTAGCAACAGCTGTTGGCGAGCATCCTGTTGCTCCATACGGGTAACCAGATGCTGCAGCATCTCTTTAGCTGTAGGTTCCGAATCTGGGTCTGTCATGGCCTGATCTTACTGTCACGGGCACTAGGAGTCTTTACCCAGGTATCACCAGATGATGGACTTACCAGAGCAGTATAGTTGGTAATATGGTACTCTGGTAGCGGGGTAATCACGGAACAGGAGACAGCAGATGGTAAGAGAATGCTCGAGGAAAGTCTATGACTAGCAGCACTGGTAATAGATAGATAACTGTACACGAGGAACTGGATGGACAAGGAACGTGAGGGTAGTCAGTGGTCTGCGTATAGCAAGTTGTACCACTGCTATAGTGAGGAGGAATGTCCAGGAGTAACGAGGAGATGATGAGAGTCAGCGGTCTGCGTATAGCAAGTTGTACCGCTGTCTGGGTGAAGGAATGGAATCCAGGTGAAGGTATCCGGGGAGTCAGTGGTCTGCGTTAGCAAGTTGTACCACTGCTATGTGAAAGGATACTGGAAACTGGTGACTCAGGAAACAGGGAACAGTGGTCTGCCTCTAGCAAGTTGTACCACTGAAATATATAAGTGACGAGGAGCACGGGGAGATAAATGCAATGCAGAGTATACACGGGCACACTGAACTTGATCCCACGATGATATGCACAAAATAATAATAACTGAGCAGCACTGCACAAATATACAAAGTCACAAGAACTATCCAGGCTACCAGGTAACACAGTCAAATGATAGCAATAGTCTCAGTGGATAGGAAACTCCGGAGGAGAACAACTCAGTCCAGCTAGATATGCAATACACCAGCACAGTCAATGAGAAGTATGCATACCGTGGTTCAGGAGAGCAGGCTGTCAGAGAGAGGTGCAGGGATACCTGAACGGCTGAAGGCCGGCAGGATGCGAAGTCCCAGGAGGGTGGAAGCGGTAACCAAGTAGGTGCAACGCACGGTAGGTAAACAATACTCAGGAAGCAGTAGTATATAGAACTGGACACCTGGAGAACACGGGAGAGTTGAGGCGGTCTAGCTGAGATGAAAGCAGCGGAGCGTTGATCGGATGCAGACAGGCGAGTTGACACAAGCAGGAACACTGTAGAAGCACGGAGACAGCGGATCGGCTGGCTGCAGACACGATGAGCACTGGAGAGTTGCGATGAGCAGGACACTGCAGATACACGGAGGCAGCGGATAGGAATCAGCTGGTGTAGTCACGATGAAACACGGGAGAGTTGAGGTGAGCAGGATACTGTAGAAGCATGGAGGCAGCGGATAGGAATCAGCTGGTGTAGTCACGATGAAACACGGGAGAGTTGAGGTGAGCAGGATACTGTAGAAGCACGGAGGCAGCGGATAGGAATCAGCTGGTGCAGTCACGATGAAACACAGGAGAGTTGAAGTGGTTTGGAAACTGTAGAAGCACGGAGGCAGCGGATAGGAATCAGCTGGTGCAGTCACGATGAAACACAGGAGAGTTGAAGTGGTCTGGAAACCACAAACGAACAACAGGAATCAGCAGGAGCTGAATACACGAGGAAACACAGGAACACCTTCAGGAGGCTCATGGGGAATGAGACTCCAAGATCAGGCAACGAGGTATTGACCACAGGTGCTTTAAATAGGGAGTGTTGCCTGATCAGCCAATTAACTAAAAGGAACATGTACTGAAGGTTTGAAAGGGCTGCACATGCGCAGACCCTCAGGATGGTGGACGGCCACGGTTCCTAAACACACGAGAAGTAGCACTCACAGTCCGGTGAGTGACAGCGTCATGTTGCTAGTTGAAGAGGACGCTCCGCTGAGCTGTCGGTGGTCAGTTACGTCACTGAACACCGGGAGGATCCAATCAGGCTCAGCCTCTTTCTATTTAAAGCTGACTCTGGCACCATTAGGGTGCCAGAGTATCAGGCCACCCTCCTACACCAGCATTCCATCACTTTGCTACCATGGCTGCATTACTGCTTTCTGACCCGGCTTGTATTGTATTTATTTGTGAATACATATAGGGCTTAATGGTAGGGATGACAGTACACAGGAACTACAAGTTTGTTTTTTTTATAGATTTTTTTCTGCTTTAGCAAACAATCCAAAAGAAATGCAATCTACTAAAGATTTTTTTACATAAGGGTTAGATGCTCTGCCAGAAAAGACTAGAATATCATCCCGCTAAACAGTAACAAAATGGTAATCGTTCACATAGTGTTGAAACGTTACGACATATTGCATAGTCCATATAGCAGGACTGTGTATTTTAAGTGCCTGTAAGTCTGTGTTTAATTTAGCACCTCACGTTATAGGCCCCTTGGAATTCTGATTTACAAAATGTATTTCCTGACTGCAACTTTGCATGTGAGAATTAAAATAGGCAATTGCTCTTCTTGTTTGTTCTACTGACCATTTTGCTATCACAAGGATTGTGCTCATGAGTCTCAGAGACACCAAAACAGAAACAAGATGTAACACATGACTACAAGCACATCATAGCACACTTACTACGTTATCTACATATTGAATGAAAAAACAAATCAGGTTTATCTCCCTTTTAAATTTTAACAGCCTGTGCAGAAAACAAAAAAAAAGTTCCAAATAGTACAAACACCACTTTGATTTACTTGAAGCTATACACAAACATTTAAACAAACAAAAAAAAAATATACAAAAAGTATAGAATGTGTATCCTCCAATCAGCAGATGGATTTTATTTACAGCTGCTGCTTAACATCCTTCTTGCTCCAGACAGACCAAACAGTGCTGAAAGAGAGCAGCAGCAGTCCTAGATATACACCAGTACAAGAGCACTGCTAAGTACAACAAATAGAGCGGGTCCCATAAAATGGGTCCCGCCAAAATGACAATGTTATTGTATTATGGTGTATTTTAATTATGATTCATATAACACTGCTATAGAAAAATCATCAGAAGAAAGAGAATGAGGACTGAACACAATGCCATGAAGTCTTTCACATATTGCATATCACAAGCATGAAAAGAAATTCTAGTCACCAGGGTTTTCCACAATACACCAACACACAGGAAGTGAAATTATAAAGTATCAAAATGATAAAAGATAAAACACATACAAATTAATCCATAAAAATGATCATAAATGCTATTGAACTATATTGCACATGCTCTTATAACAGATGCGTTTTACATTTCATGTAGATTACAAATTAAAGAGATTTAAAAATGCATATGTAACACAAAATAATCTGAAATGTTTTATAGTTATATAGTTGTTATAATGTTTTTTTAGATTTTTAAATACAAATATTTGTGAAATTGTGACTGAATGAAGATATTTTGTTGAATGCGGTTAACAAAAATAATACACACAAAATTAGTATGCCACATTAATATTTAGATTTTCGAGAAAAAATTAATTTGTTTATGCACACAAATGACAAGAGTTTGTTTTGCAGAAGGGGATATGATAAACCGCTATGGATAGAGATTGTACTTTTTATTCAAAATGCCAGAGTCTGCAGTTGCCTGCACAGCATCTGAAACAAGGGCACCAAGGTTATTGTGACATGGGATTAATATTTTATAGCTTGTGCATATTGATCTACCATGTTATATTATATTTGCCTATTACCATTACAGCATCTCCTACAATACTGTGCATTCTCACATCAAATCTTGCAAAGACTATAGCGTGACGAGCACAAACATCAACACACAATTTCATTATCCCCTTAGTCCTACATTGACCTCTTAATTCCTCATCCCCTTCCCCCTTTCTAATCCATTTCCTCTATACTGCACTCCTCTATTCATCCCTTGCCACTTCTTTCCCTTAGTCCATGATAAAATAAGGTGAAACATATCAATGGAATAGTGCCATCTAGTAATCCATTAATCAAAAAAATGTAACATTTTAATATATATTTTCAAAGTAATAACTATAAAAAAATGCATCACACAGAAATGAACATACCAGTGTTTTACACAAAAAAAGAGACCTGCAAAATTCAAGGACAAAGTATGGAATTACTAATATTATATAAATGTGTACAGTGATGGGACTCAAATGTGCCCACTGCTATGTGAATCGCTTAATAGGATGGTGGAAGCCCTGCCACATATTTGGAGATAGCAACCTATAAAGAACTTCTATTTCTTAATAGACTATTTAACTTTTATTTAAAAGTAGTCATAGTAGGATCTAAACTGTTTTATAGATTAATATAACAGTAATATGCTTAATCTGATATTTACTTTCGTGACATGAAAGTATGTCTTAGAAGCCCTAGTGTGTCTATGTTTTAGATGTCATAGTAACCAGCGAATAATGTGTACATATCAAAACAGGTATTTACTATGTAACCCCCTGTCACTGTGTGTATTGTGGGGTGCAAGGGTACACAGTGCACGCCCTTCTCAAGCCCTGGCTAGCTGATGGGCATGGGTTGTAAATGATCAGTGGGTCCCTGCACATGCAGGTGTTTCTTTGTAGTTAGTGGACACAGATAATGTCACTTTGTGATGCAGTGTAATAAAAGTCACAATAATTTGGGCGCCAGACCCTCTCTATGACAAACTGAACTCTTTATTTACACTCCTCTTCCTCCAACACGATAATCATAATGGTTGCAGCAATAAAGAAATATATGTACAGCTCCTTACTGTCTCCAGCACAGTTCTTAATGAGCAATATGAACATGATTGCAAATATCTTATTACTCCTCCTGCACAGTTCTTAATGTTATCCAGATGTTATATAACATAAATCACATGTCTCTTACACTCCATACTCACTGCAGATCACCCTCCTCTGCAGGGGCACTCACATGGATGCTAACAGGCAGGCAGCTTCTCCTCCATGCAGCTCTGACACACTCTGTGTACCTCTCAACTGCAGCTCACCCCTCCTCTGCGGGGATGATGTCTCCTGTGGGCTCTGACACTTCACTCTGTGTACTCCCAGCCTCAGGCTCTGACAATACAGCTACCATGCCTCTTGTAGCAGCCCTCACTCCAGGGTCTCTTCCATGCGAAGTGTCCCCCTCTCTCTTGGGTTCTCTATAATGACATGGAGTTCTCCCCCTCATCCAGGGCACACATTCCTTGCCCTGGCACAGTCACCACGCTCAGACAGCCAGGCAATGCTGGGGGATCTTGGAGCTTCCACCCTACTCTCCCAGGTCCCCAGCTACATCTCTCCTCTCCTGTGTCTCCTCTCTCACTCAGCCTCTCCTTCTTCTCACTCAGTCTCATAGGCTGGGCTGGGTTATCACCATGGTAACCAGTTTATGTAACTTTTCATAAACTTCTAGCTTGCCCTCTAGGTGACCCCTCCTCTATTCACTGAGGTGCAGTGTTTACTAAAACACCACTAGGGGGGCGTTACAACTATAAAACAAATTGTGTAAACAAACTATTAAGATCTTTGACTGGAAAACCATTAGTTAAAGTGAAGCCTTAAGCTAAAGGCAATTAAAATATTGTGTTATAGTTGACAACACGAGCCCTTAAGAGTTAAATTATTATCACTGCCAGCCAATCATAGTTAAAAGGGGGAGGGGCTAGTGAAGGGATAAATCACACTGTGTGAGTGGGCTGGCTCTCTCTTGGTTCCTGCTCTGCAGATAGGAAGCATCTCAAGAGATAGCTAAGGATTGTTTTTTATTAAAATATTTTCTGAGCTCATATTCATATTCTTTAATCTTTACCTTTAATTTCCTTTATCTTCTTGCTTTTATTTGGTTAATTTAACCACCTTTTACTGTCAGTAATTATCCCAGTTTCCATTCGGCCATCACCCCTCCACCCCCCCCCCCCCCCCACCCCATTGCCCTGTCACCGATATAATTCTCATATCCCCTCCTTTTCTAATTTTATCTTTAAATCTATATTTCCCTTTATTTCTTTAGCTTTGTTTTCTTTATTGTCTCCCTTAATGCTTTAAGTACATTTTTCCTGTCAGAATTAGCTTCCCCTTTACAAATGCCCGTTCTGTCATCAGCTCCCACCGTCCCCCTCCCCACCCCCTTGCTTTGCCCACAGTCACCGTCCCATAGTATAAATTCCCCTTTCCAGTATTAATAGTCCTGTCACATTACTTTAGACATGTCCCGTCCCCACCGTCAGGTGCCCCCCCCCCCCCCAGCCCGATATTTGGATAGCGGTGAAGCCGCGACCGCTGTTTTGGTGGTAGCCCCGCCCCCCTCAGAGAGTCCGGCGGCCATTTTAGAATCCCCTGCTAAAGAGTCTGCGGGCGGCCGAGGGGAGCCTTCCGCTGCCGCAGAAGATATACCCACAAGTCCAGCAACTGCTCCAGGGCTCAGCAGAGACTCCGGTCAGCAGGTGCTGTATAGAAGAGGGAGAAGGGCACATGCGCCGGAGAGGGCTGTGCACCCATCGGCAGCTGGTTTGGGTAGGCAGAAGGGGGGAAGGGGTAGAACCTCCTCTCCTTCAACCACTCGGAATAGACACAATCTCCTAGTACAAAATATACCTGTAGAAAGTGACAGGTATGCAGAAGTCAGTGGGCACATGGTTGCTCCAGAGAATGTTAATAGACATCTTAACATTCCAAGTGTTTTTGGCCCTGGAACTCCCCCTGCTGGTAATTTTAATAATGACAGCCTGGTAAACATAAATTTAATCCCTTCAACAAATCCAGCAGGTCATTATTACACAGCTGGCCAGCATCAACATGCCCCTTCAAGACTACCACCTCTCATGCCCGAGGGGTGGTCAAGAGGTAGAGGCCGCCCACATATAATTGATAATACTTCTGCGGCATTGGGTGCTCCCCGTAGGTATGAGTTACAATCGCCCCTGTTATTCTCACAAGATGAAATGCTGTGGAGTCAAGCATCACACCCTACCCAGGGGTCGTGGCAGGGACGTCATCCTTCATCGGATGATGTCTCAATTAGGCCCTCTGGTACAGATAATACATGGTCCCGCCGTGATTACGTGGCAATGCCAGTAATAAATATGCAATATCCACCGTTACCCAATCAGAACAGATTCCTGCACCCAACAATGCAGAATATAGAAAATGTTAATTCCCCCGCAGCATGGTCCCAGCCCTTTCCACCCCCTGCTTTGCAAAGCGACCTTAATACAGACTCGCAGTGGTACGCCCCCTATCCTCCACAAGATAGAAGACTGCCCCATGATTATTTTAGCACAGCATCACAAGTTCAAGGCCCATTCTCCCAACAGGTTTTTGGCCATAGTTATATTGCTTTGGGAGCGGATAATATAGGTCCTCAACCACCAGCCCCGGGTTTTAGAATAAATCCGGGTATCAATATAACTACACTCGCCTATAGTGTAGAACAAGTAGGGGTTGGTAGATCTGATCCAGTACCATTGGCTAACATATCTTCTCACCCAGTAACACAGGAACGTCAAGGAGCTGTATCGAGTGTTGCAGGAGCAACTGGGTCCTCATCACAAGGAGCACCGATAGGAGAAAGAACGCTTCAAGCAAATAGGACAACTGATAATGCGCCCCAAGACAGCTCATCACAGCAGAGACCAGGGATCTCGGGTACTGCAGTCGGTGAGAATAATGCTTTACTTATGCACCAGTCACGAACACAGACACATAGCCCCCCTATGTCATCTACTTATGACGATTCGTCGGATGACGAACAAGGCTCGCGCAAGCTCCTTAGATTGTTAAAGAATCACTTGAGTCAACCCACTAAGATAGCGCCCGCGACAATGGCTCCACGAGCTGCGTTAGCCGGCCCCATGGTACGCTGTGACAATACAGCGCTGTTAACAGGAGTGAGGCCCTGTATGAAAGATCGAATTGAAAAAGTTGTGTTTGTAGATATGTTTTCACTAACAAAGAAAAATAAGAAAGATTTGGCCACTGCTTGTGCTAAAGGGGGTATCGGTGAAGAAGCATATCGCTCCTTTAATAATTGGGTTTCAGGCTACTGTGTTTTTGCGGCATGCTATTTAGATACCAGACCGGAAGCCTTAATTGACGTATGGCGTTATCTTCACTTGATAACTGAAATGGCAATTAACAATGGGCCTAATGCGTGGAGGAGATATGACGAGAGCTTTAGGGAGAAGGCTGAGGGGCTAGATCGGATCCCATTTGAATGTAAAGATATGGAAACTTGGTCAAAACTTATGCGCCCTTTGGGTGGGGGTCAATTTGGAAATGATAGGTTTCCAGGAACTGGGGGGCATATTGCCCCCCGCAGGAAGCAGAATAGATGTTTTGCTTTCAACAATTCCACCTGCAGCATAGGAGAATCATGCAGGTATAGACATACCTGGGTGATTTGTAGAGGTGCCCATTCCGCAAAAGAGTGCACAAGGAATACAGCGACCCGTGGAAGGGGTCGCGGTATGTCAGGAGCTGCTGCGCAAGGCTTCTTCACCAGTTAATTTGGATTGCCTATACAGATGGTTGGGTTTCTTTCCAGACACCCTGCATGCCAAATTTCTCCGTGACGGGTTTACTGATGGTTTTGGGGTGCCTATTGTTGGACTCGTGCGGTCTAGTGCTGGTCGTAATTTAAAATCAGCGTCTCTTCTTCCCCAAGTATTGTTTGATAAAGTTAATAAGGAAGTCACCCTAGAACGTATGTTAGGCCCATTTAACTTACCTCCTTTTGCGGATTTAATATTGTCCCCTGTTGGTGTTGTGCCAAAGAAAACGGCAGGTAAATACCGTTTAATCCAACACCTATCTCATCCTCCGGGTTTTTCAGTGAACGATGCCATTGACGAGAGACACAGCTCAGTGAGCTATCAGTCTTTCGAAGAGGCATTAAAGCTTGTTAGATCATTTGGGAAGGGTGCGCTTTTAGCTAAAATAGACATAGAATCAGCATTTAGATTGCTTCCCCTTCATCCAGTTCTTTCCTGCATTGGTGTATACAAGCAGGAACAGGCCACGTTGGCCTGGCTCATTATTTAGACAATTTTTTTGTTCATTGGCCCAGCCGCATCGTCGGTTTGCGCAGACGTATTGTTTTCGGCAAATCTCTTTTAGCCGTTATGGGAGTTCCGATAGCCCATGACAAAACTGAAGGCCCTATTGATTGTTTGTCTTTCTTGGGTATAGAAATCAATACCACAGCAGGATGCTGTCGTCTACCCAAAGAAAAGATTGATAAATTAGGTTTCGTTATTTCAGAAGTTTTAAGTTGAGACACAAGTTCTTTGAAGAGGATACAGTCATTGTTAGGATTATTGAACTTTGCTTGCAGAGCCATTCCGATGGGAAAGATTTTCTGCAGAAAGTTGCAATTAGCTACAGCGGGTTTAACGAAGCCTCATGCTCGGCTTCGTTTAGCTATGGACATCCGATATGACCTTCGGATCTGGTCCACATTCTTAAAAGATTTTAATGGTGTGCGGACTTGGCAGTCTCCTATTGTATCTAGTTTAGAATTAGAGCTCCATACAGATGCCTCCGGAGCTCATGGCTTCGGAGCCTTTTTTAAAGGGGAATGGTGTGCTTCCCATTGGCCTATGGAATGGAGACAAAATGACTTAGTTAAAAATCTATTGGTATTAGAATTATTTTCAATAGTATTGTCCCTTGAGTTATGGCCCAGTAGTTTGTCGGGCCGAAATTTAATTTTTTTGGTGCGACAATTTAGGTTTCGTCCATGCCATTGATCAACAAAAGTCAACTTTGTTACCAGCGGTCAATCTTTTGTGCAGACTGGTACTTTTGTGCTTACAGTTTGATATCTCGTTCCGGGCTAAACATGTCCCGGGAATAGAGAATCAGGTAGCCGACTATTTATCTCGTTTTCAATGGAGTCGATTTAGAGCACTTGTTAAACACGCTAATTTAATTGGAATTCCTTGTCCTCTTTCCGCTCGGCCGATGGTCAAGTCGGTATAAAGGATCTGGCAGAAGCTTCATTGGCCCCTTCTACGAGACGTTCTTATCGTGCTTCATGGCAACAATGGCAATTATTTCTGAACACATGCCCGGATGCTTTCCCCTCAGGTCAGAATGAACCCATCTTAGAATTCATGTGGAACAGATATTTACAGGGTGCTACTAAATCTAATATGGCATCTACACTTGCTGGCATTTCATTTATGGCACGCCTGCATGGGTTTCCAGACCCAACAAAAGGAATCATGATTTCTAAAGCATTGAAAGGTTGGGCGAGGGAACGACCAGTAGAGGCTGACACTAGGCGTCCCATTTCCATTGAAATATTGAAACAATTGGTAGGGGCACTCTCAGCAGTTGCTTCAAGTCCATATGAAGCATTGTTATTTAGTACAGCGTTTTGTATGGCCTTCCATGGGGCTTTTAGAATAAGCGAACTAGTGGCACGATCTAACACCGATATTGGAAATGCTTTATTGGCTAAACACACACATATTAATTCTACACATGTTTCTTGTAAGTTGACCGGATCAAAAACTGATCAGTATAAGCCTAGACAGTGGTTCAACATATGTGTACACGAAGATTCAAACAATTGTCCGGTGATATTGTTTTCAAAATTTTCTCTGATTCGTCCTAGAGGAGGGGATATGTGGCTACTGCATGCAGATAGATCACCGCTTTCTAAATTTCAATTTATTGCCCTATTTATACGTTCATTAAGCTATATCGGATTAGATCCGTCCTCGTATGGTACCTATTCATTTAGAATTGGGGCAGCTACAGCCGCAGCTGAGAGAGGTGCTTCCTCTGCGGACATACAGGCTATTGGCCGTTGGAAATCCAAGGCCTATAAAACTTATATTCGCCCGCAATCCTAGTTTAATGGGCTTTTGCCTCGCCAATTCGTTAACCCATGGTTATGCTGCTTGTCGCTTTTAGCGAGGGCATGAGGGGATTTTTTTCCCGTTTCTCCTGGAGAAAGGCCTGATTGGCTATTGGCCTCCGGGGTGTCTCGTTTTTTTTGTCCTTCATATGAGCTAACTTCCCCTACCCTGCCTCCCACATTTACGTGTCACGATTATATTAATTATTAACAGCCTGTGCGGCTGAGTTAGTATTTACAAGTTAAAGCGTCACATTATCTCTGTGACTGCTTGGTTGTTATTGCAATAAGCAAAGATATTAGTTCGTTTTGATAAAGCTGTTTGATCGGTAAGGATTTTGCTTGGTTATATATCCAATGACATTAGTCGGATTAGTAAAGCGATCCTAGATTTAAGACGGACATGCTTGGTTATTTATGATTAACGAACTTTATATAAATAATTGATCTACTGTTGTGTGCAGAGGTCAGCACCCCTTTAACATATCAAATAAATACATTTGCTCAAATGAGCATAGTAATATAATGGTTCGTTTTGGTAAAGCTGTCCACTCGTTAAAGATTTCGCTTGGTGTAACACATCCAAGCACATTAGTCGGATTAGTAAAGCGATCCTAGATTTAAGACGGACATGCTTGGTTTTGTATATTTAATGAACTTTCATATTAGTATTTGATCTGCTGTTGTGTGCAGAGGTCAGTTCCTTTTAACATATAAGATATTTTATATTTTCCACATGGGCATAGTAACATAAGGTTCTTTTGGTAAAGTTGTCCGGTCGTTGATTATTTCGCTTGGAGTGACATTTCCAAGAATACTAGTAAGATCGAGAGTAAAGTGATTCTAGATTAAGATGGACACGCTTGGTTACATGAATTAAAGAACTTATATATAGAATTGATCTACTGCTGTGTGCAGGGGTCAGCCCTTCCATTTAACTTACTAAATACTTACATTGCTCTAATGGGCATAGTTATTAAATGGTTCTAATGAGTGAAATATGTTTCTTTGGTTATAGGTGCTCTGAACCGGAAGACAAACATATGGGTTTTAGGCCAATCATATGTTTTTTTGGGCAGAAAAACACAATTTGGCCTATGATTGGGCATTATTTCCCAGCCCAGTAGCTATAAAATGGGTTGGAAAAAGGGGTCTTAGATGCGTTCGATTAGACCCCTAATTGAAGAAGAAATTAATAGTTACGGTCCCCCTGATATTGTAGTTGTGCATGCTGGAGGTAACGATTTAGGGCAAGCTAAATCCCTGGAATTAATTATAAACATGAGGGAAGATTTTAAAGCTATGCATGCGAAGTGGCCAGAGATTAAATGGTTTTGGTCACATATTATCCCACGTCTCAACTGGAGAGTTACAATTGCTGCTCCCAAAATGCAGTCCATACTAAGAAAGACCAACAAAGCTGCAGACAAAGTAGTCCTTGCTTTGGGAGGTTCAGTAGTTGCGCACCCATGGATATCGGTAAGAGATACCCAATTTTTTGCTCTGATGGGGTCCATTTAAATAATCAAGGTTTAGAATTGTTTATATTGCAGATTTATGGGCAGTTAGTTTCAGTGGTCAGGGGTTCATATGGCGGGCTGTTAACCCGTTAAAGGGTTTCAGCGGTTGGTAGGAGAGCGGTGCAGTCAGTGACTAATCGAAGGTGCTATCGTTTAATGGCCGCACGTTGCTGACCCTTTCGCAGCAACCCGACACTTGGTCCTCTTGGGCGGAG
This sequence comes from Mixophyes fleayi, assembly GCF_038048845.1. Lineage (NCBI taxonomy): Eukaryota > Metazoa > Chordata > Amphibia > Anura > Limnodynastidae > Mixophyes > Mixophyes fleayi. The sequence goes on from NC_134405.1 coordinate 195,552,782, forward strand.
GGTCCCTTCGCGCGCCTTGAGCGGGCGCGTTATTGTGAGTCCAGAGGGGGGCAATAGCGCTGATGCCAAGTTTAGCTCCGGCCAATGTAAAGACTTGGGATTCGTAAAGTCTTGGAACAGTGGTAAGTGAGGTTTACAACTGTATTGGTTTCAAGATTAGTTGTTAGCTGACTGCGTTGCTCTCGTCGCCATGACAGTTCAAAAATGTCATTAATAAATAAACTGTGACCCCTTACCAAATATACATACTGTGTCTGTGTTGTTATTTTAGTTAAGTATAGTTAAGAATTTAACAATAAAGGTTATAAAGTTGTGTCAAGGTATTAACACTGAGCATTTTATAGGCCACTTGAGGAACATTGCTCTTACAGGTGGTCGGTAACATTACTTGGCCAATACTTAGGGTGTTTTAAAATGTAGGTGCAAAATATAGGGGAAGCACAATAATAGCCACATAAAACAATGGAAAAATTATGGAAAATAAAAAGACAGCTCTTATGTCCACTTGTTATCATTAGATATTTAAGACATAAGTAACGCTGAAACAAGCAGAATTATATGAAAAACAAGAGAAGGTTCAAGTTAATTAGGACAGTGTTACAAATGTTATAGAAGAGGGTACCATAAAGTGAGTTTTACTGTAGCAGATAAATGCATTTTAATCGCAGAACCAACTAAAACGTAACGTAAACTCAAAATAAAGTATAAAAGGTAGACGGTATGATCCAGTGTACATAACCTAACACAGCAGATGCCATAGCTTGATGGAAGCTGTCTAATGTTATCAATACATTTGCAATGAATTATTTATTCATTCAAAGTTCTCTACAGTTTAATTACCTGGAGAGTGATCATTTCAAAGGGATTCAGAGGTTACTGAGCCAGGGAATTATGCAGTTTCACTAGTTATGGAGTTGGTCCTTGAAATGAAATTAGCCTGGAGTTATTCTTCAAAGGACAATGTCACAAACAAACATTGTTTTCTACCCCTTTGTCCTGGCTGCACCATCCATCATAAGCACGTTGCTACAAATGATTACAGCAGATTGTCATTTTCTGTTTTCTATGATGATGTTTGTTTTTGAGCCTTTTTTGAGTACAGTCCAGTACAGTACCCTTACCAGGGGTACTGGTAAGGGTACTGTACTGTACTTACCAGTACAGTCTGTTGTTGAAATTTGTCCCTTGACTGGATATCTCTTTTAAAGGAATACTGAAAAACACATTCAGCACATTGAAGTGGAAGGAAGGCATTCCAGAAAAGGTGACTGACATTTATTACTCAGGAGTTGCCTTTGCTGACACTGGGCTGAAATAACAATACTACTAATGGCTGTATGTTGCGATCAAGCACTTGTTAATGTACTGTGTTATGAATATCCATCAGGAGGTATAGGTCAAGGATAACTAAATGATGTACAGTAAAAGTAGCACACAAAATGCATTATAGAATGTGAACTTTGACCTGTCAACTACTAAGGATGCCATATGTGTAGCTGGAAAGAAAAATAATATTCAAACAGTGCTAGGATGCATTTCAAGAAAGTATGCTATACGCAAGAACAATGCCCATGACACAAATATTTACTCTGTACAGTTTTGTGAATCTCTATTAAAGTGTAATGGCAGATTAGTACACTTAAAAAAACATAAAAACACATGTTAATATAACACAAGAAGAAAAAGGTGATTAACTCACCAAATGCAATTCTTAACAGTGAGAATACAAAATACATTCACTAGTATTCAGATAATTATCGGGGTCAGAGATCAATTCCCGACTATGGCCTTATCTGTGAGACGTTTGTATGTTCTCCCCGTGTTTGCGTGGGTTTCCTCCAGGTGTTCCGGTTTCCTCCCACACTCAAAAAAACATACTGGTAGGTTAATTGGCAGCTATAAAAAAAAAATTGACCCTAGTCTCTCTCTCTCTGTGTATGTTAGGGAATTTAGACTGTAAGCCCCAATGGGGCAGGGACTGATGTAAGTGAGTTCTCTGCACAGCTCTGCGGAAACAGTGGAGCTATATAAATAAATGGTGATGATAATGATAGAGCTAATGCAAGGTGTACCATCAAATAATATGATATATAAGTATTGCATTCCGTCCCCAAGCCTAATACAGAAACTGAAAAAGTCCCAAACAGACTGGTGGCTCCAAATTTAAGTACAGGTCAATAATTACCCAGGTGAGAAAACTTCCAAATTGCAGTACCATGTTCGTGATCGCTTGGGAGTGCAGATGTTATCTAGTGTAGTGCTGGACTCAGGCATCAGTATGATAATGTTGGCCACCAATAGTAGAGAATAATTGCAGCAAGGTTTAGAGATATGTTCTTGTAGCTCAAATAACAATATATTAGGAGCTTAAGATAATTAAATTGTGTCAAATGCTTGCTGTTAATCTCAGCTGGAGTATATAAATTCTCAAGCTCTCTTCCCTGACGCATTTCATCTGTTAATACAGACTTTTGTAAAGCTGTATACATTACAGTGTTGTGTCAATATATATGACACAGGAGAAAACAAACCTCCTCCTAATGAGTAAGTGAGAACATGTGTCTATACATAATTATATTATTAAATACGATTCCATCCACCACTTATAAATTTTACATAACGGTCCAGTTGGTTATAAATAAGATACCATAAATAATAAAAATGAAAATCATCAAGCCAATTCTTTTTAACTTAAATTAATACAATGGACCCGAGTCATTAAAGCATGCATACTGAGTGCATCATGCGTTTGTTAAAAACCATGCATGGAAATTTCCTTTGGAAAAACATTTATTAGACTGTCCTTAATGTCTACTGTATATAAAATAAATGTTTACAGTTGCAAACACATGTTTTCGCATACATACTCAGCCGTCATCACCATTAAGGGGGGGGCACAGGGGGCAAGTGCCCCGGGCCCCCCTCTCTCAGGGGCCCCCCCATACCAGCTGTGGCTCTTTTTGCTGCCCCCAAATGTCAGAATACAGGGGGCAGCACAGGGTTCCCAGTGTGAGTGCTCTGTCGGCACTATTAGCACAAGTAAGCTTTTGCTTTTTTTTTTTTTTTTTTTAGTCTTCTGGGTTTCTGTAGCTGCCGTGTAGATGACAGTGTGAGGGGGAGCAGAGAAGAGCTGCCCTGCTTGTCAGGCATAAGGTAAGTTAAGATCTGGGGGGGGGAGGGGAGGAGAATGTGTTTGTGACAATGAGTACTGTATATAAATATAGTGTGTGTGTGTGTGTGTGTGTGTGTGTGTGTGTGTGTGTGTGTGTGTTTGTGTGTGTGTGGGCAGTGTATATATTATGTGTGTCTGTGTGGGCAGTGTATATATTATGTGTGTCTGTGTGGACAGTGTATATATTATGTGTGTCTGTGTGGGCAGTGTATGTATTATGTGTGTCTGTGTGGGCAGTGTATATATTATGTGTGTGTGTGGACAGTGTATATGTTATGTGTGTCTGTGTGGGCAGTGTATATATTATGTGTGTGTGTGGACAGTGTATATGTTATGTGTGTCTGTGTGGGCAGTGTATATGTTATGTGTGTGTCTGGGCAGTGTATATATTGTGTGCGTGTGTGTGGGCAGTGTATATATTGATTGTGTGTGTGTGGGCAGTGTATATATTGATTGTGTGTGTGTGTGGGCAGTGTATATATTGATTGTGTGTGTGTGTGGGCAGTGTATATATTGATTGTGTGTGTGTGTGGGCAGTGTATATATTGATTGTGTGTGTGTGCGGGGGGGGGGGGCAGTGTATATATTGTGTGTGTGTGTGGGCAGTGTATATATTGTGTGTGGGCAGTGTATATATTGTGTGTGTGTGTGGGGGCAGTATATAAACTATAGTATGCGAGTGTGGGGGGCCAGTATATAAATATAGTGTGCGTGGGGGCAGTATGTTGATATATGTAAGGGAAGGGGTTCTTAGTATAGTGAGGGAGGTAGGCTATTTAATGGTGGAGTGCAGGTGGGGGCTAATTATTTAAAAGAGTGCTATTTTATTTGTGGGGTGATGGTGGGGCAATTTAATTTAATATTGGGTGCTATCAATTTAAGATGAGGTGGTTTGGGGCTATTAATTGAATATGAGACTGATTTTGGGAAGGAGGGCTAATTATTAAAGGGGGTGCTATTGATTTATTAACAGGACTGTTTGGGGACTCCTAAAGTTTATGTACCTTTTTACCTTTTTTTTTTTCAAAATAGGGCCCTGACATCCCAGAATCTACACAAGCAGCAACTGAGCTTAAGACACCAGGAGCCACAGGTGGTGAAAAGTGACAAGAGCAGGTAGGAGAGAGCAGGACCATCTGCCAACTGTCCTCAGTATAGTGGGACAGTCCAGAATGTGGGCGACTGTCTCACTTAGTCAGGATTTGATCTGACTACAAGGACAGTTGGGAGGTATGTCCTACTTCACACTGTTATGCTGTGATGGCAGAGCTGCGTGCAACTAACAGTAGTGCACACAGTATTGCCTGTTTATTTGTCTAAAATGAAGACCATATTACACAATAGGGGGGCCCCCCGTCTTAAGTGCCCCGGGCCCCCCATAACCTTAATCCAGCTCTGGTCATCACTAGTATTCAGAACTTAAACTAGCCCCCCAATTGGAGCAAGAGATACGGCAGAAAACCAACGTACTTCTGTGTGCGCCCGAGTTTGATTGGACGAGGCTGCACGGGAAGGCTCTTACTGTATATTGCCTAAATGCATCCACCCATTCCTCACCCCGTTCACTCCCCTAAATCATAGGCTATAGTAAGTGTCGTTTGCGCTCGAAGCTGACTTGGACGTGGCTGCGTTCTGTTACGTGTCGCCTGGTTTGGGGCATGTGCAGTGTGATTTTTACAAACGATATGCACAAAACCAGCAGATATGTTCCTTAGTGACTCAGACCCAATATACGGAGCGCTAAAGTTCCACCTATCAGATTTAAGGACAGTATATTTCAGTTTCAATAACAAAACAATCTCACAGTACTTCTAAATATGTCTATACAGGATATTGTTGCATAAAATGTATTCTTGTTTTGTCATGTACTTATATAAAGTAAAAAGGGAAGCTCGCATCCTGAACTCAACATTAATATTTTTTAACAAAAAGTTTGTTTAATTACCTCTTTACCACTACAGTGATAGTCTAGCACTCACAACATATGGATTTTTTTTTTCTGCTAAAAGTGTACAAAAGAGGGAATCATGGGATATCAAATTCAACTTTGAAAATGTCTCATGCTTGGTAAAAAAAGAAAGAAAGTGAGCTACATACTATACTAAAAGTTGATATAATTACCTAAAGGAAGGATGTTTTCAAATAGCCAGAGTTATAAAATAAGATGAATCTCACTAATATGTTGAAGTACCCAAAACTACCATAAATATCATACAGATGAGTTCATATTAGAATGGGTGAAAACATAAATACTTTAAACATGAATGAATTATGGACAAACTATACATATTGTCACAATTGAAGTCATATGCCTATAAATCACTAAAAAGGAAATATTGTATTAGGATATCCGATTAAAGGTCCATTGAACTTGATTGCCTCATTGAAGCCCTTTGGATAACAGGTTTGGATTCTGCACATTCAAATGGGCACCCTACAAAATAGTCTCTTAAACCTGCCCCTTCCATCTTTATTTGTTTAACTTCTATCAATTATTAAGTATCTTCAATCACTTTTATGCTCTTTTGAATAATGCCTTCATACAATGTGAGTTAGAACGTGGATCTACGAATCAGGAACTGCTACATTTTGCACAACCTTATCAAGCAGTGCAAGATAAATATGCAAACAGAATTAGTGGAATGATTCAATGACTGCTACAGTAACTAAGCTTAGGTAAGAGAAGCATGCAAAGAAGTTCCTGGGGATGGCTTTATTGAAGTGCCTATTCATTAAGTGATATATCTAGTTCTAGTTAGTTGATCCAGGGAATCAACCTTGTTGACATTTATAGCTACACTAAAGAAGCAACCCGTGCATTGAGGTTAAGTTGTCAAATGCTTCTTGGAGGGTTTCTTTTTTTCTTTCTCTGAATCTATGCTGGATTTACAAAAGGTGGTTTAAATTGAGCCTAGTAAAGAAAATATAAGTCATGTTATAATGCAGCTGAATGTACTTCAGAAGTCATTACAATAGATAGATAGATAGATAGATAATATTCTATCTATCAGTATATAGTGTCTTTTATATAATTAAGTATATGGTTAATATATTTGTTAAAGTCCTTTATTATCTTCTATTACCCACTCATTTTCATTTTGTGTAAAGAGCACAGCAGCTACATTTGTAAGATTCTTTTTCAAAGCCTCTCAAACAAGGATGGGTGCAGGCTTCTAAACAGAAGTGATCATATCAAATGTCACACTACATTCCATGTGACACACAACATAGAGTCTATATATAGAATCCATTCTAGTAACAGAAAATACACCCTGGAATTCATTGCCAAAGCAGTTAGCCTACGCCTAACTGCTCTTCACAATAGTATTTACATATAATAAATAGGATAAATGATTAGCTAAGTGTAGAAAGAGAGACAGAGACCAGCATAATACCCTGGTTCAAATTTCACTACAGGCTAACCTTGATTGTATAACTGTATAATAGCAAAATCAAACTATTTTAATTTAAAATTTAGGTGTATTTATTAAAAAAAGGCATTGATCCTCTGCACTCTCCATGTACAAACTGGGGTGCAAGAGGGGGTTGCCCAACAATATATACACAAGAAATATGGATACTCTGCACTCTCCAAATACAAATGCTGTTCAAACTAATTTTCTATATTAAAAACAGGAAATGTTAGTTTCACATATTGCAACATATGTTAAGTTGACCCACTCACGCCAAAGTCTTCACCTTCTGGCCAGTCCTAACATGATCAAATGCTTTGCTATTTTATCTGGGATAAAGGATTACCTGCACACAGCTTTTAAAGGCAAGTCTTTCCCAAGCACTAGCAGCCATGGGACACCTGGGACTCACCTGACACAAGTTGGAATTAATTAATGTAAAGAACTAAAGAGTGCAAGAGAGAAGGGGAAGACGTTGGCGTGAGTTGGTCAGCTTAACATGTATCGCAATATGTGAAATGAACATTCCTTGTTTTTAATATAGAAAAGTAGTTAGAACAGCATTGTGTATTTGGAGAGTGCAGATTATCCATATTTTTTCTTTATATAATGTAAGTCCCAAATCTCTTGCACAGCATACTTTAGTTCTTCCTTTAATATAAATCATTATAAGCACATGTGTAGAACCTTGCATTCAGTTACACTATACCTAAGTGAACCATAGTGGTTGCCGTGCTTGTATTCACATATATCCTTCATACAAATGACGTTGTAAGCATTATTACAATTACTTACTATTGACATTAGAGTTAAAATGTAGTGCTGTAAGTTTCGGCCATGATGACGCACCATTTTTGCATCTGCTGTAACCATGAGTTCTACGTATCTTGGATATGAAATAAATCGTTTTCTTCTGATATGTGAATTGTTTTCATCCTTTTCTTGTGTTTCATTTTGTAACAATTTTGAAGAAAGTGGAGAACTTGTAAACATGACAACATCTTGTCCTAAATTGCTTGAAACATGTACTGGGGCTACATCATCCTTCGTCTCAGATTCTGTAAGAAAACCAAAAAGATATCATTCCTCTAGAAAAAGTTATTAATATACTCAACACATGTGAAGATAAAAAAATAACACTCTTGGAGCACAAAACCCATTCCAGGCATTAGAGAAAAATGCTCCAGACATGTTGTTTGATTTTTCTATATTAACAATTAACAGTTTTACTTTGACATACACAGTCAGTGCCAAGATGACTCCAAACTACATGTTAGAAACTGTTGTCAATTTTAAATACAATGCAAATTAAACTAAAACAGGCACTAATGCTCAAATAAGCAACTTGTGGTGGTCATAATTCTTGTATCGTTAGTTTGAAAGTACACTACGGATCAAGAATCCTGACATCAGAATTAAGATTTTATTTACTGTTTAGACAGTAGCCACCTACATGCCCATTAATGAGTTACATCTTGTTGAATTTTATTGGTAGATGGTTCAGTCCAATCATGTGAACAGTAAGTAGCACATTTACCTGCAGAGGATACTAACATTGTAGGTTCTTTTGCTAACCGCAGTGTTCTCCCAGGACCAATTTCCCATGTGCTCTACCCGGCTGATTTTACTTGCCATCCAGGCACTGTGTGAGCGAATTTTGGGGTCCAAAATAGGAATATTGGAAGGGATGCTTTTTGATAGCTGTTTTTTTAGGCTCACTTGGAAGTTTTAAAACCACACACGCCTTGAAAAATATATCTCATTCAAATATATTGGCATATAAAACAAAACTTGGAGGGGGGGCTGCAGTGGTGGAACTACCATTGGTGCAGCAGGTGCCACCGGCTGTTCTACCTGTGAACAGCTGCAAAGTTTACTCATTTGGCATCAGAGGCACAAATAGAGACACGTGCACAATATAGCTCATGAACTAAAAAAGAAACATTGATCATAAGACTGTACCACACATGAATGAAGCTATATTTAAAATTATATTCTATGGTTGAATTTAGCATCACATCATGTCAAGCCCTCTGGTATAATGGGATAAATGTAACAATTAAACCTTCTTTACCTATTAGTTTCTGAAAAAGGAACCGAAAATGTTTAATTACAGTTATTATTGGGGGTATTATGTAAATATTAAACAGGTGGTTTAACTGCACAGGTTCGCTGTCTCAGTTTTCCATAATTTGTGGGAGACATTGGAGGAAGAGGCTGTTATATAGTATAATGTACCCTCTAATAAGTAAAATAGAAACCACAGAGCAGTTGCGTGGCCTGTTTTTATAAAGGCCACAAAACAATGTGATGACTTTGAACAAACTTACTGAAATTTACTGAATATCCTCTCTCTGTGTGAGGAAACTCACAGGTAACGACTCTGATTATCCTTAAAAGTGTCAAAGCTGCTATAATTTAACCTTAGACTTAAAAACTAAGAATAGGGAATATTTTTTGGGGGCACATGACAACTAGGGGACCTAACAAAATGAGTATCAACTTTTTTAAAATGTATACTTGTCCCATTACTGTCAGATATTCCTAAATTTATATTCAACTAATCAGTTAAGATTTTACTTATTTTATGAGTGAATGAAAGACTCCAAGGGGTAAATGTATGCAATTGTGCGTTTTGCAAGTCACCGAATATCAGCGACTTTGCAGGGGAAATTTAAAGCAGCACTTGACTTAAAGGTAAAACTTGCCTTTAAAGCCACTGTCTTTTCCAGTCTATAGCCCAACAGGTAGTAATTAGAGAAGACGCACCGGGATGAGTTAATTTTAATAGGCCATGACGTAGCACAATCAGTGTGGGTCATTATGTTTAGTAAGTGTCTCTGAAAAGTACATAAACTGTGAGTGAGGGTAGCCAAACAAAGATCTAGTAACAAAATGCGTAGGATGGCTGCCCTCAACATTATATTATTGTACTGACATTTGGTTACCAGGACTTGAACAGCTTCAGATTCCCAGTTGTTACCATTATCTCCGGCCAAGGAAGATTCTAAATTGGAAACAGAACTGTTACACTTTCACAAGTATGTCCTGATAAGCTTTTATCATTATTACCCATTGTAAAGGTTTTTAATCTACCTTGTAGAATGAAACTGCTTGAAAGATTTCACACATGTTGGGTGATTGTTTAATCTGTATTTTATTTGCAGACGTTGAAAACTCCTCTGAAGCCAATTCAAAATAGCTCACAAGTTGTCAACAGATAAGCTTGCAATTTATTTTTAAATGTACGCTGCTTTTTTCTTGGTGTTATATTACATACTACACTATGAGCGTTCTTTCCCTTTGTTTCATTCATTTTATTGAGGTTATTCCATATGGGTTGAGGAATATCGTGCAAGACTGCAAATTGCACGTTATTTGACTTGTGAACTTGAGAAACCTCATTGTTTATACGAACAGGTGGGTAGGAATGAAAATTAGGAGATTATTCTAAAGATAAATATTTAGAACAGGCTGCTCCGAGCTCAAGTAGCAGGATCTGCCAGTTTTATGGGCACCTTCAGATGTAATTGTGAGGGATATTGTGGGAGAGTCCTTTTATCATTTTTGCACTGCTTGGGGGTAGCAAGCAGGGCTAGACACAGCACTTTCTGTGATTGCTATTAACCTATACACAGGTACACCTACTTATACCAGAAGCATAGACCTTTATACACTGCAAGTTGAGACTTCTTAAAAGTTTCAGCATATTTCAAGTCTTTATAAATACCAATGTTTGTAAACTAACAATCATTTTGCAAATAAAAGGCAAAATTATTTTTTAAGTTTATAGCAAAACGGTTGTTGTTGTTCTTGTCAACAAATTCAATAAACAAGTAAAAAAAACAAATTGAACTCAATTCTACATCACATTTTAGACTGCTAAAATGTATAATTATCTTTTTGCTTGAATGATTCATAAAATATTTGTGTCACAACTTGATACGAGAAGTACCTGCTAACGGTGGCGCAGCTCAAGTAGAAGGTGCGGATTCTAACGCGGCCCGGATCTTCTCCAGGAACCCCCGCAAGGAGGTATAGGTTTTGCCGCAGGAGAAGCGCAGGGCATGGTCCTTCACTGAGCCATATAGCTAGGTACGAAAGAGAGGGTAGTCAGGCAAGGCGGATCTGTAACGTGCTGGCAGTAGAGGTACACAGGGAGAATCCAATGGAATGGTCAGACAAGCTGGGTCAGAAGGAAACACTGGAGAGCAGAAGAAATAGTCAGCAAAGCCAAATATTTCAAAGGAACACTAGAGCAGGATGACCCAATACTCTGGCACCAGCATGGTGTCAGAATCAGCTTTAAATAGTGCTAGTGGCCAATGAGATGCCGGAGGCATGATGTCATCGGCCGCCTCCGGTTACCCGAATAGCGTTCCGTTAGCTAACAATGGGACATGCATGAGCAGAGCAGCCGGCGGCTCAGGCAACCAGACGCGGCGGGGTAGTGACAGTCGACCGTCCCGAAGGAGCAGAGGGACGGCGCCTGACAGTATACCCTCTTCACTTCTCAGTCTGTTGTTTACGAAATTCTTTGAGTAACCAAGGGATGTGTAAATCCTGTTTGTCCACCCAGGAACTCTCCTTCGGACCGAAGCCCCTCCAGTGAACCAAGAATTGTTGGCGACCAGTGGTCGTAACAAAGAGACATGAAAGGTGTTGTGACACCTGAGAGAGGGAGGTAATTTCAACTTGAAACAGACAGGACTGATGACCTGTGAAATAGGGTAGGGTCCAATAAAACGGGGAGCTAGTTTCATACAGGGTACTTTGATCTTCAGGTTTCTGGTAAATAGCCACACCTAGTCCCCCACAGAAAGAATTGGCGTAGGCCTCTGACGACGATCTGCAAAGGTCTTGTAATGTTGAGTGGCTTTAAGAAATTTTGCTTTAGTCCGAAACCAAATGAGCAAAAACTTTCGAAGAAGAGAATCAGCAACAGGAACAGAGGAGCCAGAGGAAATAAAAGGGTCCGGAAGAATGGGGCGTGTCCCAAACACAATAAAGAAGGAAGAAAATCCCGTAGACTCATGGACATGATGGTTATGAGAAAATTTGGCCCTAGGAAGGAGTGAGACCAGTTGTTCTGATTCTCAGAAGAAAAGCACCAAAGGAATGTCTCCAGGTCCTGATTTATTCATTCTGTTTTGCCGTTAGTTTGGGGGTGATACCCGGATGAAAACTTTAAGTCCATGCCTAAATTTTTACAAAAAGCTCTCCAAAAATGAGAAGTGAACTGGACCCCACAATCGGAGATGATCTCCTTAGGACATCCATGGATCCTAAAAAATTCCCAAAAGAAGGTAACAGCTAGTTGACTAGCAGAAGGCAGCCCACATAACATAACAAAGTGAGCCATTTTAGAGAACCTGTCAATGACAATCCAGATTATATTATACCCATTTCTGGAAGGAAGGTCTGTGATGAAATCCATGGAAATGCTCTCCCAGGGGGAGTTAGGAATGAGTAGAGGGTGAAGCAACCCGGCAGGAACGCTCCTGGAAGTCTTATGTTTGGCTCAGGTTGTACAAGCAGCAATAAATTTGCAAATGTCCGAATGAATAGAGGGCCACCAAAAACGACGACTTAATAATGCAGTCATCTTCTTTACTCCCACATGACCAGCAATGTGAGAAGAATGGGCCCAACATAAAGCTTTTGTTCTTAAATGGGCTTCCAGGGAGAAACGACCAGGGGTAGGAGTACAGGTTTGCTCAGGTAAGAGCTACAATGCTGGAGGGGTCAATGATAGGTTGAGGTTCCAAGGGAGTCAGACGGTCAGTCATCAAAAGAACATGATAGTACATCAGCTTTGCCGTTCTTAACTCCGGGACAGAAGCCCAACGAGCCTGTCGAGGGTTAAGACAATGGGCCTCAGGAGTAAATGCAAGGTTTGGATGATCTGTGAAAATGGTGACTGGATGAAGAGCGCCCTCCAATAAATCACGCCACTCCTCAAGTGTGGATTTGACAGCTAAGAGTTCTTTGTCCCCGATCCTGTAGTTGCTTTCACTGGGGAGAAACCATCTAGAGAAAATTCCACAAGGAGTGTGAATGCAGGTAGAAGATTTTTGAAAAAGTACCGCTCCAATTCCAATAATGAGGCATCTACCTCAACAAAAAACATCCGTTCCTGATCCGGTTGGGCAAGAACAGACGTAGAGGAGAAGGCCTTCTTTAAAGTATGAAATGCTGTTACCACCTCCGAGGACCAGAATTTAGGATTGGCAGACTTCCGGGTTAATGCTGTAATGGGTGCGATGATGGTCGAGAACTACTGAATAAATATTCCGTAGTAATTGGAAAAAACAATAAATCTCTGAATAGCCCATGGGCTGAGGCCAATCCATAATGGCGGAGACTTTAGCAGGATCCATCTGTAACCCCTTTCCGGACACAATGAATCCAAGGAATGGAACTTGAGACACTTCGAAAATGCATTTCTCTAGCTTACAGTGTAGGCGATGTTTGCATTATATAGATAAAACTTCTTTGACATGAACACGATGAGAGGAGAGGTCCCTGGAAAACACCAGAATATCATTCAAATAGACAACTACAGAAGTGTACAGTAAATCTTGAAAAATTTAGTTGATTAATGACTGAAAGACTGCAGGGACATTACAAAGGCCAAAAGGCATCACAAGGTATTCAAAATGCCCAATTCTAGTGTTAAAAGCCGTCTTCCATTCATCCCCTTCCCCTATTCAAATCAAATTGTAAGCTCTAAGAAGGTCTGAGATCCGCTGATTCTGTCAAATAAATCGGAGATAAGGGGCTATGGATAATGTTCTTAATAGTTATATGATTGAGTGAACAGTAGTCAATACAGGGACACGTCTTTCTTCTTGACAAAGAAGAACCCCGCTCCGGCCGGGGAGGAAGATTTTCTAATAAATCCATGTTGTAGATTTTCAGCAATATACTGAGGCATGGCCTGAGTCTCAGGCCGGGAAAGTAGGTAAACCCGACCCTTAGGAAGTTGTTTGCCAGGAATCAACTCGATAGGGCAGTCCCAGGGACAGTAAGGAGGAAGGGTTTCAGCTCCAATCTTACTAAAGACGTCCCTAAAGGAAAAGTATGCGGAAGGAAGAACAGAGTCTGTGGAGATGGAGTGGCAATCGACCCGAGCTGCTGATGGAGAAATCAAGGGCAGACTTCTTAAAGGACACTCAGGACACCAGGGGAATGCATCCGGAGCCAATCCTAATATTAGTGGATTAATGGATTTGGGAAGCGCCAGGAACTGGATCGTCTCTATATGTAAAGCTCCTACCATCAGCCTAACAGGTGAAATAACGTAGGAGATGGAACCATTGTTGACACGATTACCATCTACTGCCGTAAGTAAAAGTGTCTGAGGCAATGATTGCAGAGGTATTTGGAGCCATGAAGCGAGAGCCGCGGAGATGAAGTTTCTGGAGGAGCCGGAATCCACAAAAGCCAGTGGCAGGATGAGATCCTTTGGGGATACCTAGAGTGACAGCCATGAGAAGCTCAGAAGTATCCTTGAAAAAGGGAGTAAATGCAGAATCTCATACGGCGACCTCACCTCTACCGCCTAGGAGGGAGAGTTTCCCGGTCTCTTAGGACAGGCATTGAGAAGATGACCAGAACCACCACAATAAAGACACAGACGTTGTTCGAATAGTCTCTCCCGTTCCTCAGGAGACAATCGGGAACATCCAATTTGCATGGGTTCCTCCGGGAGTGTTACCGGATTCTGGAACTGGGGTGTCAAACGAGGAACAAAATGTCTGAAAGAAGATCGTTCCTGTGTTTGTTTCTGATAGCGCAAGTCCAATCTAACAAATAATGATATGAGTGTATCTAGATCTGAATTCCATAGAAAAAAGCTCATCCTTGATACGATCCGCCAAACCCTGCCAGAAGGTTGCTACCAAGGCCTCGTTATTCCACTTTAACACTGATGCCAGCGTACGGAAATGCACCGCGTAATGTCCTACAGTGAGATTGCCCTGGCAAAGGTTTAATAGACCAGAAGCTTAAGAAGTCACTCAACCAGGTTCCTAAAATACCTTCCTGAAAGATTCAATAAAAGATGCAGAATTACCGAGAAGAGGATCATTACGCTCCCAGAGTGGGGAGGCCTAGGCAAGAGCTTGGCCGCTCAGGAGAGAGATTATGAAAGCTACCCTGGTCCACTCTGAAGGGAAAGCACCAGGATTGCATTCGAATTGTATAGCACATTGGTTCAAAAAGTCTCTGCAACTTTTAGGATCTCCATCAAACTTTTCCGCAGGCGGAATACGCAGACTGGAGGAGGAAGTAAAAGCTGTAGAAACACTGAGCGATGCAGAAGTGGTAGAAACTACTGCAGTCATGACTGTCAGGGAACTTTGTAAGGCGTCTAGTCGAGTAACAACCCCTTGAACACACTGAAGCAAATGGTTTTGATCCGTCTCATGCTGCTCTACTCGTTGTGTAAGGTGAAGAAGTAGCTCACGGGCAAACGGTTCACCTGTATCCTCAGTAGTTATGGCCAGAGTATACTGTCACAACTTGATATGAGAAGTACCTGCTAAAGTTGGCGCATCTCAAATAGAAGGTGCGGAGGCTAACGCACCCCGGTCTTCTCCAGGAACCCACCCAAGAAGGTATGGGTTTTGCCGCAAGAGAGGCGAAGGTCACGGTCCTTTACTGAGCCGTATAGCGAGATCCGAGAGAGAGAGAGAGAGAGTAGTCAGGCAAGCCGGATCTGTAACGTGCTGGCAGTGGAGGTACACAGAGAATCCAATGGAATGGTCAGACAAGCCGGGTCAGAACGAAACACTGGAGAGCAGAAGGAATATTCAGGAAAGCCAAATGGTACACAGGAACGCTGGAGCAGGATGACCCAATACTCTGGGGCAACACAGTGGCCTAGTGGTTAGCACTTCTGCCTCACAGCACTGGGGTCATGAGTTCGATTCCCGACCATGGCCTTATCTGTGTGGAGTTTGTATGTTCTCCCTGTGTTTGCGTGGGTTTCCTCCGGGTGCTCCGGTTTCCTCCCACACTCCAAAAACATACTGGTAGGTTAATTGGCTGCTATCAAAATTGACCGTAGTCTCTGTCTGTCTGTCTCCCTCTGTGTCTGTGTGTGAGTGTGTGTCTATATTAGGGAATTTAGACTGTAAGCTCCAATGGGGCAGGGACTGATGTGAATGAGTTCTCTGAACAGCGCTGCGGTATTAGTGGCGCTATATAAATAAATGATGATGATGATGATGATGATGACCCAATACTCTGGCACCAGCATGGTGTCAGAGTCAGCCTTAAACAGTACTAATGGCCAATGAGATGCCTGAGGCGTGATGTCATCGGCCGCTGCCGGGGATCCGGACAGTGTCCCATTGCCTAGCAACAGGATAGTCATGAGCAAAGGAGCCGGCGGCCCAGGCAACCAAACGCGGCAGGGGAACCGACAGCCGACCGTCCCGAAGGAGCAGAGGGACAGCGCCTGACAATTTGCCTATTAGTTTTCAGAAACCTATTGGACCAATATCCCAATCCATCCAGCAAACTAAATTATAGGTAATTAGGCTCATCTCATGGCATGCAGACAACAGTTACACTTTAGATCTACATCCCATATAATCACCCTCTCACAAATATAAAACAGTTAACATTTATGAAGGCTTTGGAAAATGAAGGTAGTTCAACTGTCACTGCTGTTGCCATCTCTTTTCTTACTATGTTGACCTTCGTGACTTCCTTGTTTGCAGCAGCTGCTGCCACATGTTCTGTGAACTTGGTTCTTACAATACTGGGGCACCAAACAGGCTACTTACCCTCAGTACCATGGTCATAAAACGGTAGATGGGGCATATATCACACAAGGGTACAAAAGCAACACTATACCAGCATTCTATTAGCCACTCCGACTTGTATCAGCTCTGTGGAGGTTTCTCCCCTGACGCATAACCTTTGGTGTCTGTAAGGTGTCAGCAGTATTGAATAGGGATGCTAGCCGACACAGCATTAAACTTAACCAAGTTGTTGGTTTATTTGAGAACAGGAACAAGAGCAGGTACACACAGGGTTAATGGCTACAGCAGTTGTAACAGTTATAGAAGGCAGTTAGGGTCATACAGCAGCAGGATTAATCACCTCCACCTGCACCAGTTGGCACTAAAGGACCAACAGTGTCACGGGCACTAGGAGTCTTTACCCAGGGATCACCAGATGATAGACTTACCAGAGCAGTATAGGTGGTAATATGGTACTCTGGTAGCGGGGTGATCACGGAACAGGAGACAGCAGGTGATAAGAGAATGCGCGAGGAAAGTCTATGACTAGCAGCACTGGTCGTAGGTAGATAACTGTACACGAGGAACTGGATGGACAAGGAAACGTGAGGGTAGTCAATGGTCTGCGTATAGCAAGTTGTACCACTGCTATAGTGAGGAGGAATGTCCAGGAGTAACGAGGAGGTGGTGAGAGTCAGCGGTCTGCGTATAGCAAGTTGTACCGCTGTCTGGGTGAAGGAATGGAATCCAGGTGAAGGTATCCGGGGAGTCAGTTGTCTGCGTTAGCAAGTTGTACCACTGCTATGTGAAAGGATACTGGAAACTGGTGACTCAGAAAACAGGGAACAGTGGTCTGCCTCTAGCAAGTTGTACCACTGAAATATATAAGTGAGGAGGAGCACGGGGAGATAAATGCAATGCAGAGTATACACGGGCACACTGAACTTGATCCCACGATGATATGCACACAATAATAATAACTGAGCAGCACTGCACAAATATTAGAGATGGTCACTCACCCCCGTGTTTTGGTTTTGGATTCGGTTTTGGATCTGGATTACCGTCGTGTTTTGGTTTTGGTTTTGGTTTTGGTTTTGCAAAACCGCCATTGCGTGTTTTGGTTTTGGTTTTGGTTTTGTTTTGCTATTTTTTGGGAAAATCCATGTTTTTGGGCCTAAATTAACCCAATTTAGTGCTCCAACTGTTTTAGAGACAAGTAATCTAATTGTTGAGGTAATAAATCATCCAAAAAAACAGTTTAATTCTTCGTTGGTAAGCCTATTCTACACACAAAACAGATTGTCTTCCTCTCCATCTATGCATATTGGCAATGCAGCCATCGTCTTTGAATGTATATTACACCCTACACTTATAGTTAAATATGTAAAGAAATGGAAAAAGCCAGTTTGGTTTCTGTCTCTCAAGGCCCCCCTCCACTTGTATAAAATACCAAAAAATTCAGCCATTATAGACTGTACAATATTAATTGACATGGAGAAAGCCAGTTTGGTTTCTGTCTCTCTAGGCCCCCCTCCACTTGTATAAAATACTAAAAAATTCAGCCATTATAGACTGTACAATATAAATTGAAATGGACAAAGGCAGTTTGGTATCTGTCTGCATCAGATCCTCTCTCCACTAGGAGTAAAATAGAAAACTATTCAGCCGTTATATAATCTAGAATATAAATAGAAATTGAGAAAGGCAATTTGGTATCTGTCTGCATCATAATCATCAACATCATCATTAGCGCCCTCGTCGCCTACACAAATCTCCCCCTCATCCTCTTCTAATTCCAAAGTGGCATCCTCAATTTGGGTATCACCGGCTACACTCGGGCTATTAAGGCACACATCAGCAGAATGCTCACGATTAGACATCCCACTGTTGGATGGACTCTCCACAGGGATTGTTGTCATTTGTGAATCAGAGCAAATATTCTCCTGTAATGCCTCACTGTTATCTTGCAGCTCGGCTTTGACGCGTAACAGTAGTTGTGCACCAATTGTAGGCTGGGTAACTTTTTGGGATCTGCCACTAATAGCCAAAGGTGAAGGCCTCATTCTCTCTTTGCCACTGCGTGTGTAGAATGGCATGCTTGCAATTTTTTTTTTATCGTCACTTAACTTTTGCTCAGTTACACTTCTTTTTCGCTTCAATACAGTAAATTTTTTTTTGGTTTTTGTTTTTTGCACTAATTTGAAAACACTCTGTTGTTTGACATCGCCTTGGCCAGATGACGTACTGGGAACACTGACATCAGGACTGGTGACAGAACCTGGTTGCTCATTCAGATCATATGTGGACTGCTTTGAATCCATTCTGAGCGCAAACCACTGGGGAGTGCTAAAAATTATTTAGTAGATTCTGCTGACAGTTATGACTTTTGGCAGCCAGAAATATTAATGCACAATTAGGGAGGACACCCCAAAAGCACTGAGGAGTGCTAAAAATTATTTAGTAGATACTGCTGACAGATATGACTTTTGACAGCCAGAAATATTAATGCACAATTAGGGAGGACACCCCAAAAGCACTGAGGAGTGCTAAAAATTATTTAGTAGATACTGCTGACAGAAATGACTTTTGACAGCCAGAAATATTAATGCACAATTAGGGAGGACACCCCAAAAGCACTGAGGAGTGCTAAAAATTATTTAGTAGATTCTGCTGACAGTTATGACTTTTGACAGCCAGAAATATTAATGCACAATTAGGGAGGACACCCCAAAAGCACTGAGGAGTGCTACAAATTATTTAGTAGATACTGCTGACACATATGACTTTTGACAGCCAGAAATATTAATGCACAATTAGGGAGGACACCCCAAAAGCACTGAGGAGTGCTACAAATTATTTAGTAGATACTGCTGACAGATATGACTTTTGACAGCCAGAAATATTAATGCACAATTAGGGAGGACACCCCAAAAGCACTGAGGAGTGCTAAAAATTATTTAGTAGATACTGCTGACAGATATGACTTTTGACAGTCAGAAATATTAATGCACAATTAGGGAGGACACCCCAAAAGCACTGAGGAGTGCTAAAAATTATTTAGTAGATACTGCTGACAGAAATGACTTTTGACAGCCAGAAATATTAATGCACAATTAGGGAGGACACCCCAAAAGCACTGAGGAGTGCTACAAATTATTTAGTAGATACTGCTGACAGAAATGACTTTTGACAGCCAGAAATATTAATGCACAATTAGGGAGGACACCCCAAAAGCACTGAGGAGTGCTACAAATTATTTAGTAGATACTGCTGACAGATATGACTTTTGACAGCCAGAAATATTTATGCACAATTATGGGGGACACCCCAAAAGCGCTGGGGAGTGCCAAATATGAAGAAAAAATAATAAACCTCTATCCTCCTCTCTGCACTAGCGATTTTGGTTAGAGCAATTGCAAGAACAATATTGTATTCTCTGTCCCTGCTCTAATTAGCCTATGACTACACCCTGCTCTCTCCCTCTGTCAAATGGCGATGGATTGCTGTGGAGGCGTGTATTTATAAAGTTGAAGTATCGCGAGAACCGAGCCCCGAGATCCGACGACGTCACAATGACGTTCGGCCATCTCTAACAAATATACAAAGTCACTAGAACTATCCAGGCTAAAAGGTAACACAGTCAAATGATAGCAATAGTCCCAGTGGATAGGAAACTCCGGAGGAGAACAACTCAGTCCAGCTAGATATGCAATACACCAGCACAGTCAATGAGAAGTATGCATACCGTGGTTCAGGAGAGCAGGCTGTCAGAGAGAGGTGCAGGGATACCTGAACGGCTAGAGGCAGGCAGGATGCGAAGTCCCAGGAGGGTGGAAGCGGTAACCAAGTAGGTGCAGCGCACGGTAGGTAGACCAGCAAGGATGTAAACAATACTCAGGAAGCAGTAGTATATAGAACTGGACACCTGGAGAACACGGGAGAGTTGAGGCGGTCTAGCTGAGATGAAAGCAGCGGAGCGTTGATCCGATGCAGACCGGCGAGTTGACACAAGCAGGAACACTGTAGAAGCACGGAGACAGCGGAACGGCTGGCTGCAGACATGATGAGTACTGGAGGGTTGCGATGAGCAGGACACTGCAGATACACGGAGGCAGCGGATAGGAATCAGCTGGTGCAGTCACGATGAAACACGGGAGAGTTGAGGTGAGCAGGATACTGTAGAAGCACGGAGGCAGCGGATAGGAATCAGCTGGTGCAGTCACGATGAAACACAGGAGAGTTGAAGTGGTTTGGAAACTGTAGAAGCACGGAGGCAGCGGATAGGAATCAGCTGGTGCAGTCACGATGAAACACAGGAAAGTTGAAGTGATTTGGAGACTGTAGAAGCACGGAGGCAGCGGATAGGAATCAGCTGGTGCAGTCACGATGAAACACAGGAAAGTTGAAGTGGTCTGGAAACCACAAACGAACAACAGGAATCAGCAGGAGCTGAATACACGAGGAAACACAGGAACACCTTCAGAGGCTCATGGGGAATGAGACTCCAAGATCAGGCAACGAGGTATTGACCACAGATGCTTTAAATAGGGAGTGTTGCCTGATCAGCCAATTAACTAAAAGGAACATGTACTGAAGGGTTGAAAGGGCTGCACATGCGCAGACCCTCAGGATGGTGGACGGCCACGGTTCCTAAACACACGAGAAGTAGCACTCACAGTCCGGTGAGTGACAAACAGGGCAAGTGTGTGAGAGGAGACTGCATACAGAGCGCACTTGAAATAACTGAATGTCCAAAAAACAAGTCTGGATTACTTCAAAATAAAAAGATAATGAATAACAGCAAGTAAAACATCCATCTTACAAAATAAGAGTATACATCTCTTTTGGCTTCAGTCCAAAAGCTCTCTTACTCCATTCTTCACCGTTGATATTTATGGGTTACAAGTTACACAACTAATTACATATTCATGATATTTGTACATTCCAATTTCTAATAAACTACAAGATATAATCTCTTAAAGGAGAATCCTTCTATTCTAATAGTCCAGATATATCAGTTACACCCTGGTGCTTGATCTTCATTGGTTGATTCCATTTCAAATTCAAAGAATAACTCGTCTTGCTTCATTTGAGTATTAGCATACTGAAAGCTATTTTCATTGTGACAGTCCTTGTCCATAGAGATCAGATACTTAAAGCAGTCCCTCTGGTTGCTATAGGATTACAACTCAGCACAATAGTTAGAACAGTGGTTTCCAAAGTGTGCGCCGCGACTCCCAGGGGTGCCGCGGCCAGGAAGAAAAAAAAAGCAAAACTTCTCACTGAATGTCAGGCGTGACATCCGACATATTCAGTGAGAAGCGGCAGGAGAGAGGAGGATGCTGGCCGGATTGGTAAGAAGACAGAAGAGAAGACAGAAGAAATAGAAGAAAGAAGGCCAAGTATGGTAAATAAAGAAAGGGGAGGGGAAATGGTGATAGGAAACAGCAATAGAGGGGCAAAAGAATGAAGGAGGGGGCAGAGTGAGGATGAAGAGGGGCAGAGTGAGGATGAAGAGAGTACAGAGAGTGAATGAAGGGGGCACAGAGTGTGTGAATGAAGGAGGAGGGCACAGAGTGTGAGGATGAAGGAGGCGGGCACAGATTATGTTGATGAAGAAGGCACAGAGTGTGTGGATGAAGGGGGCACAGAGTGTGTGGATGAAGGGGGCACAGAGTGTGTGAATGAAGGAGAAGGGCACAGAGTGTGAGGATGAAGGAGGCGGGCACAGAGTATGTTGATGAAGAAGGCACAGAGTGTGTGGATGAAGGGGGCACAGAGTGTGTGGATGAAGGGGGCGCAGAGTGTGAGGAGTAAGGGGCACAGTGTGATCGTGAAGTGGCACAGTGTAATGGTGGAGGGGCACAGTGTGATGATTTTTGTATATGATGTTTTATTTTGTTTGATCTTATTCCTCTTAATATTAGCTGTAAATTATTCTTTGACAGAAATATAATTGAAAAAAATATATAAAAATATTCTTTTCACTTGGATTTATGAGTATTATTTTTGCAAACAACTTACTAAGTATTTCTGTCCTGACCTAAATACTTATTACGTTATTTTG
The DNA here is from genome assembly GCF_038048845.1 of Mixophyes fleayi. Lineage (NCBI taxonomy): Eukaryota > Metazoa > Chordata > Amphibia > Anura > Limnodynastidae > Mixophyes > Mixophyes fleayi. Next base: position 195,575,189 of record NC_134405.1, read on the forward strand.
ACCCAACTACTTATAAAATGGGACTACTCTGTAATTATTTTGCAGGGGTGCCTTGAAAAAATTATGGAGACTAAGGGTGCCACGAACTGAAAAAGTTTGAGAACCACTGAGTTAGAACATAAAATCTTGATAACAAGTTGCTGGTTAAGCTGTGAATGTCAGCTTCTAGCATATGCAGTGTCATCCTTAATTATAATAGACTGTGATATATAAATATAAATTTATATTGATTTCTAATACAAATGCCTTATTATATATTGTATCTAATTTAATAGTTATGCAAAAACACACTTAGTATATTGTTAGTTATTAGCTTCAGATATCAAATATCTTCCAATCTTATAATTGCTGTAACAACAGTGTTAGAGGTAATGGCTCGGCTTCACAGTCACTTCACTTTTCATGGACACACAGATCCACTAGACCCAAAGGGGTTCCAGATAAAGAGGACTCACAAATCTGCACAGTCTTTATGCAGTGCTCAGATCCTCAGTCAGTCCAGCTGGAGCCATTAGCCCACACCAGGTCTGATACTCATAGATTCAAAGTAACCGCACAAAAATGCCAATTGCCATTGGCTACTTTAATATTGATGGATGACAATGGTTAAACCTTGCAATAGCCGCACAATCTTTCCCCAACAGCAGCTACAACTGTTATTCTGCTATCTTACATATCAATTGTTTCCCACACCACTTAAAATGTAGGCTCACCTATGCAGGACCATCTTTACCATCTGTTGCATGTTATTATATGTAGTTTTTTTGCATTGTGCTTTACTCAATGTACAGAGCTGTGTAATATGTCGGCTCTTTATAAATATAATAATAATCTCCAAGTGTAATTCTGGAAATTTTACAGAAAACAGACAGATTATCCTTAACCTCATTCCCACTCTCAAATTGAATAACAATTAAATTAATGGATAATTTACCTCTAGTGGCTGGCACTTCTATGCTACCATACTACTGCCAAACACAAACATCTGTACCCTGAAAACTGTTCTTTTTGTAGCCCTTAACTACACCATGCATGGTTGCTTCAATATGTCCTGTGCAATGTATGTGTTTTAGAATCTATTTGTCTATTTGGAGCGTTAAATGAAAGGTATGTTGGATGTCTCAAAAGCGGTTGAACACCTAAATAGTTATGGTATGTTACCCCTCATACTGCAATACTAGTATCTACATAGTGCAACATGGTATATACAATGTAAAATTAAAGAACAGTGCAAGTATACAGGGTGTCCTCACATGACATGAACACAAGATGAAATGCATCAGGCATTGCTGTCAAATATGCTTTAAAATAATCAACAAATAAAAATAATGTTTACCAGATCTTTCATCATGAGGAAAGTGCATTCAAAATTAATTGCACTAATTAGTTTTGGGTGGATGGAGGTCACTAAGTTATGATAAAATAACATTCTACCAGCCTTTGGACTGGAGATATCTGATCTGGTAGCGCACCCTGAAGTTCTAAAGTTCTAAAGCTGCACTCCTTCTTTTCACTTATGCGGGCAACAGGTTGAAAGGGTGTCAATGCCCCTCCCTTGTGAATGGAAAGTTGATGGAGGAGGGGCAATGACAAACATGACTCCCTGTTTGAATCAGCCAAGTCACAGTAAAAGAGAGGAATGCTGCTCTGTAATATGATTGCTACACCAAAGGTAAGCAACACTGTATTTTATCACATTCTAGTAAGTGTCACTTACAAATAATTTTAATTTTTGGTAGTTATTCTGTAATTAGTGAATAACTGTTTCACATGTGAGTCTCCATGGAAATCTAGGAAATATGAACCACTAATCTAGAACCTGTGGAGATGACATTTTTTCAAGCAATATGCTGTACGAGTATCAATTCACAGATATAAATGCATGAAGTTGACACACAGCTGCAACACTTTCCCACAGTGTAGATATTAGAATATTACATCATGTGTACTGTATAGAATAAGGCCTGGCATGGAACCAGCTGTCAATGTGAAACAAAACCTTACTTTGTAACTGTACAATGTGATGAATCTCAAAATACTGTTAACTTCAATTAGACAAAATATACACTTGACCTAATGATACAATTATAAAACTAATGGTCCAAACTTTATACGGAACTACAATTGTAGCATTCACTAAACATTCACAAAACATAATGAACAGCAGAAATGGCTGAATACATGTTAGGTTAGATTTCTGGGGGTGCATTAATTGTATGAAAATAATTATAGACCTTTATCTAACTAAAAAACAACAACACTTTTCTACCTTAAAAAAAGTTTCAATTTAACTAAAACATAGCATAATGTTGACAAGGATTGTTAAACTTAAAAAAAAATGTTCAAGCACAAATTATTTATTACTCACAAGCTTTCTTTCTACAACTAGCACAGTCCTATGTCAGGGACCCAGCTCAATTTTGGAGAACGGATCCCGCCAGCTCTCAACTGCATCCTTTCCCAATTTTTACAAAAGCAGGGAGGAGAGGTACAAAAAGCACTATTAGATTATGAGAAAAGTGATAATTGCACACAGCCAAAGTTTTGTCCAACTAGCGCCTTACGTGGAAATGTGCACAACACTTTCTTTTTGAAATGTCCAGCATTGTCAATGGAGGGAGAGGATCTAGTGATGTGCCAATAGGGGTGAGTCATCCCGAACCCTTGGGGGGAGGCTGGTTAGTAGAAATTGTCTTGCAGCTAGACATATTCTTTAATTATAAACTACACTGATGTGTTAATGCAAGTATTATACAATAGAAGAGAAAAACCACACCAAAGCAATAAAAAGCACAGTTTCTAATGAAAGTATATTTAAATGCAGTCCATCTTATATTTCTCTCAGAGCAGCAGGAATCCTCTTCCCCAACATTTTTTGGAACATGACTGGGTACACCAAGTGTGTTCTCCTATCTATTAAACACATAACGTGGTGGACACAAAAGCTAGACAGGTAATATGGATTTGAAAAGTTAAAGTTAATCTGAAACACCAAGCTTCTATTACAATGCAGATTTATAAATAAATTATGTATTTTTAAATAGGGTTAAAATGTCTTTTGTTCAATAGCCCAGATACTTAGTCACATGCAGTGCCTATAAATTACAGATTGAGATTGATAAATATGTGGCTGACATGTTGGCATCATGAGCAGGGGTTTCAATTTCTTGTCAACTGCAAGGCATACCATAACAGGACACGTGCAGGAACATGATGAGGATTTAGTTCATGCTTTGACTGAGCACTGGACAGACTAATAAAAGCTGGGTATACTGTATTCCTGAAAACTAAGTATCAGTGGGAAAGACGAAGACTTATATAAACTCCTATTTGTTTCTCCCTTTGTAATTTGTTGAATAAACATCTTAAGAGACAAATATATAAAACTATTTGTATTATAGGATTTTACCTAGTTTTAATTATGGTGTTTGTAAATATGCAATTCAAAATTTAGTACAGTTGTCTTTGTTTTATTTATCTTCCCCATAACTCCACCCAGAGCCCTTATTAAGAGTGATAATCCTATCACAAAACAATATTTTGAGCGAGTGGCCTAGTGGGATAAGAATATGTGCAATGACATTAGTGTGGTCAGGTCTGGAAAAGAACAAGTGCAGGCATTCCGAAGCCATTAGTGTGTGAGAATAGAAAGGCTCTGAAATTCTGGTAATTTTTTTAGGGTGGTCATGCTGGGTTGACAGTACCAGTTTACAAAAATGCCACAAGTGCTCCGGCTAATGGCTGTTGACATAAGCCTCTAGAACAGGTGACAGAGGTTGTCGCCTATAGCTGCTGCCATTCCCGTAGAGTTTGTTGCACTCACAGGTACTTGAATGCCCCCAGGTCTAGTAGTGGAAGCTTATATACAATACCACTGTAGGTAGATAAGAGGTGGTAGCCAAGGCAGGAGCAGATTGTCAGGAGCAGTCCAGAGTCAGTAGCAAGCAGAATATTCAGGGACAGGCCAAATGGTCAGGGCTGGCAGCGAGCAGGGATATCCAAATAAGAAAGCCAAAGGTCAGGGTAATCAGAGTACAAGCAGGGTCCAGAAACAAGCCAGGGTCACAACAGGAATCACTAAGCAAATGGACAGAGTATCCACAGGATAAAGAGCAGGTCAGCAACTGAGAGTCTCAATGCAATAATCAGCAGGAAGGTTAAGCTTTCCTTGCCTTAAAAACTAGAATAGACCAATCAGGAACCAGGGCACCAGTACTGCAGTTAAGCACAGAAGGCTAATAATAAATTAATTCTTATTGTGCACGCGAGAATTCTAGAACATCAAAGGAATATCAGAAAGAAATGAGATAATTATAGTGTCCCTGAACATTTCCTTCGTGTCCACAACAATGATCCTTCAAAACTGAAATTTACAGGCATCTGTAAGGTGGGGAAGTCATGGCGAGGAGGGGATTACATTAACAAAATTTCCCAAGAAGAATCAAAATGGATCTATAATCTCAAGACTCTATCACCCCATGGCCTGAAAATAGACTTTGACCTAAACAATTTTTTTGTAACACCAACCCACCTTCTATATAATATATATATATATATTTGCATAATTACCCCTTTGAATTATAAGGAAGAATTGTGGGAGAATTGGTGGCCCCAATATGTCTACTGTATTTACTTGATTTATCTTTAAAATTATGTACACGTATATCGTTAATTCCACTGTCCCCCTGAAGAAGCTTAAACTGCAATACCTTCATCATAATGGGACTACTAAAATATGGCTACCATGAATATGGGACATTCCATTAATTATACTATTTCACCCCATCCTAAAGACTGCCCTGATCCAGGCTGCTTATAGGTTAATGGAAAATAGCCAGCCTACTCTTCCGAACCAATCATATGGATCTATGCACTATGGGAGTACTTTAAAAACCTCATATTCCACACAACAATCTATATACAATCCCTGAATAAGTCCTGTCGGGTGAAATGCCTAGGGTAGTGTTTCCCAAACTAAGTCCTCAGGTACCGCTAACAGTGCATGTTTTCCATATCTCCTTGCTGGAGCACAGGTGTATTCATTACTAACTGATACATTATAATCAGCACCACCTGTGGATCTGTTACAATGAGTCAGTCAGTAATGATTACACCTGTGCTCCAGCAAGGAGATATGGAAAACATGCATTGTTAGGGGTGCCTGAGGACTGAGTTTGGGAAACAGGATTTTTTAGGAACTTATTGAAAACTGCATACCATTGATCCATTTTTTACTGCTGGAATTGCTTATACTTTTCTATGGAGACACTGAGTGCATTTTAACTTAACAGGACTACTGTGAATAGATCGGTACAGGATTTGGGAAAAGACTGCACACCACACGCTTTCTAATTTCCAGGTACAGGTTTTATACCTGAGAGGACATTGGGCTTACATATTCTAGATGACTTGTGTCTGTAGTGATTTTTTCAACATGTGAGTTTACACATCATAGAATTCATGGCCTGGACCTTGATTTCTGAAGTTATTATTTTGCTTGCCTAATAAATTGTTTATTACCATATCCCTATTCTTACTACAACTTTCCACCCACCTCTTATACAACATGTGGGCCAGGGAAACTGCCATCTCTTGTCCTTTACAGATATTGAGGGTTAGGGTCCACCTCTACCCATCCATTTTTTCCCTAAAGTCAGCACCCCACATATCCTTTCTATAGGGACACGCGGATGTATCAATATATTCTACCTTCATTCTTGCTGAATGCAACCTGGGGCTGATTAAGTATTCAGGATACCAGGTATCCATGTGTACTTCTTCATAAGAACACTGAATGAATCTACTATTTATTTCCCAATGGATGAGATTACCTAGACAAGCTACACCCAAAAGGCCAACCAGACCATCACCAAGTTAGTTTATAAAAAGAACATACCTTGACCCCTGGTTGACACGCACGCATTTTTGGTATGCGTGAACGCACCAGTTAGTCTCTCAACATTAGTTCTCACTTTATGGAGCTATAATTTACACTTAGAATTTGATTTATATATAATGTAAACAATAGTATTTTGCATTGAAAGAACTTAAGTTAACAAAGGCTGTATGTCATCTACATTTTTATTTATCCATACAGATCTATACAGTAGATAGGGACAATGGGCCCAATTCATTAAGGAACTTAGGCAAGACATTTCTTAAGTCTTCTGGACAAACCCATGTTAAAATGAAAGGGGTTGAAATTAGTTTTCTATTTTGCACATAAGTTAAATACTGGCTGTTTTTTTTATGTAGCACACAAATACTTGATAGCTTATTTGTACACTGAAATTTAAAGTTGATATTTGTGTGCTACATGAAAAAACAGACAGTATTTAACTTATGTGCAAAATAGAAAACTAGTTTTCACCCCTTTCATTTTAACATGGTTTTGTCCAGGAGACTTAAGAAATTTCTTGCCTAAGTTCCTTAATGAATCAAGCCCAATGTCACTACTTATTTGTACCCAAAGAGGCATGATACTATGTGTGAAAAAAGAGCTTATTATTGTTGTATTTAATTGGCTACAAAAATACAGATGTGGGAAACATACGACACCAGCCTTTTTTTTTGCTTTTTTTCAAATCTACAGTACTATCCGCCAATATCTATCCCTGCCCAATCTCTTTATAGCTAATACTGTCACAGCACCACCTGTTCAGTTGTCTCAAAATGATAGGACTGAACTTGGCCCAGAATTATCAGGTCAGCAAATGTCACAACCAAGTTCAGTTTCAAACTGCATTAATACTTGTGATCATTCAAGCCCAGAGGAAGGAAGAAGTAGTGTAATAGTAAGCTAGTTATAATGAATGAATATGCAGAACTCTCAGACTTACCCATAGCTACCTTGCCACCTGGCAGCCTAAGCCTAAAACACTAAGAGATAAAAATATATTTATTTATTTTTAAAGCACTTAATGTATACCTCGTTTTTCAACTAAATCATTTTAAAGGCTCAATTTCTCTTAAGTAATTCACTGGTAATCTATTTGCATTTCCGCAAAAGTTTTATTCCACATAAAACTTCTTTGTAATTGCTTTAAGACAACAAGCACAAAAGCCTGCAAAAGAAAAAAAACATACACAAAGAGGGCACTGAACAGTTAATTATATTGTTCAACAAACACCATTGTGCACAATTCAGAAAAGGTGGATACCAGATAAAAAGTAAAATAGTTCCAATCTCAAAAACTCCTTGAATCCAGCAAAAATCGTCTTCAAAAGGAAAGTTGAATCTAATAGTGTACAAAAATACAAAAAGAGAATGCCTCATTGTGACTGGATCACTATTAAATAACTTTTGGTAAAAATGTATTTAAAGCAAATAGCCCAGGGTACTTATTTATGTAACTGCACGTGCACTTATTTTTGATATTATGTATATTGTGAGATAGGAAATCGCTATCTCTGAGACCAAGGTAGAAAATTTGGTTTTCCTGTTGTAACCTTTCAAAAGCAAACACCTTATTTCTGAAGTATATGTGATACAATAAGTCTTTGTTTTGAAAGCCTTTTGCATATCTTGGTGCAAGGAAATGATATGCTTTGTTGTACCTGTCTTTGAAAATGCATTCATGTCTAAGGTATATGTTTGATTTCTGATAAGCATTTGTAAGTCTGTTGTGTAGTCTGGAGGATGTGTCCTCATTAAGGCTAATTAATTCTATTCAATGTAAGTGACCAACACTTGAATGCACAACAGTTGTTACCTGAGTGCAGGTTCTGTTAGACAGACAGGAACTATAAACAATGGAGACAGAACATCTGAAGGGGGATGTGGAAGTTAAATTGTGTTAGATGCAAAACTAGATTACATCCTGAGATCTGAGGGGATATTCTAGATGGGTTGGAGCCAGGGGCTGGCTTACCTCTGCTAGGAGTTATGTCAGAACTGTATAAAAGGTGAGCTGTGTGAGCATGTAATGTATCATTCTGATGTTCCATCTGACCTGACCACTGATACCTTTAATCAGTGGAACTGTCCTTGTCAGGACCCTTGAGCAATAAACATCACTCTGCTTCAAAGACCTGATTGACAACTTCTTCAATATTCCTGTAATTCTGTGACCTGTAGATTAGACCCTAAAATCGAATCTGTTCTCCAGCTGTCTGAGGTTTGGACCCAAGCTTTCCCAGTACCACCGCTCTGCCTGCTACCTGCAGCTCTGGTCAGTGTGATAGGCCAGGGGGGATACATCCACTGCAACCCTGATCTAAAGTAAGAGGTCCGGAGTAACCAGCCCAAGTGTACCAGCACAGGAGTACACTAGCAGTGACAATTAACCAGAAGGAACGTGGTTCTGAGCACCATAAAGGAGTTCAGTGGTGGCAGCATTGTAAGCCCCTCCTACTGCGGCAAGAGGGCGCATTTGGGATAACGAAAGGGAACGGTGACAAAGTAAGCCCAGCCGGTTCCCAGCAACAACAGACAGGGTGGCATAGGCGGTCCATCCTAACACACTCATATTGTGATATTTTCTAACACCACTGTGCACAATTTGAAAAAGTACATAGTAATAAAAGTAAATTTAGTGCTTATTTCAAATACTCCTTTAATCCAACAAACTCCTCTACACAGGAAAGGTTATTCCAATACAGGATGTACTTCAACACCATATATAGAATAGGAAGTAAGATTTTCCAAATAGTTAAAATCATCAACACTTTAATAACTTTAAAAGATACACATACATCAAAGTAAACAAAAATGAGGCTTATCTGAAACCAGCAGTCCTTAGCAGTTCCCATAGTATACCTACGTGTTTCATCTCGATGGACTTCATCAGAGAGAACTGTGTACTGTGGCTCTCAAACTTATATATGCATACTGCACATATCAATCATGTAAATTACCTCTAATTACTTTTAATCAACAAATATCACAATCCTTTCTGGCTGTCATATGGTTCCTTGTGCCCTTCTCATCACAAATTTACTCGTGCTACCAGACCCCCACAGTATCCTTAAATCCTATCTGTGGAACACAAGACCCATTCTATGAAACGCAAGCGCCGTATACCAGTCTCTCACTCCATAGAAGAACAGGGTTGAAGTGCGAGTGTAAAAAAATCCTAAAAAAGCAAAAAGAAAATAGAGGGGAGAACCTTAAAGGAAACCATGATAAAAAGAAATACTTAAAAATCAAGGAGAAGATCAGATCTATAAAAATGGGCCCATTTAGTCCATTAAGACCAGGTGGAGACAGAGTGTGAACTGTGAATAAAGAATAATGCGCTTTGAGTTATCAACAAGATTATTTTTGTAATGGAAATAGCAATTAGTATCAACAGCTTAGATGTGACTACTTGTAATGACTACTTGTAATGATTTTATTTTCTTTATCGTACTAAAAACTTGATTTATTCAATAATATTACTTGAGAATTTGAGATTAAAATGATATTTCTTTAATATTTTCCATATAATTAAA